>NW_026666521.1:0-1460 GCF_009828535.3 Hylobates moloch | reverse complement strand
CCCGGGTTCACGCCATTCTCCTGCCTCAGCCTCCCGAGTAGCTGGGATTACAGGCGCCTGCCACCATGCCCAGCTAATTTTTTGTATTTTTAGTAGAGACGAGGTTTCACCGTGTTAGCCAGGATGGTCTCCATTTCCTGACCTCGTGATCCACCCACCTCGGCCTCCCAAAGTCCTGGGATTACAGGCGTGAGCCACTGCGCCCCGCCCGGGTGTATATATTCTTATGTAGGCAAGAATCAAAGTTCCTTGGGGACATTTTCCCTAATGGACCAACCCTAGAAATTCTCCATAAAGACCACTCTGACACAGATGTTCCCTCCAGGCCTGTAAGAGCTCTTGGGTCAAGGAGAACTCATAGTGACATGCTGATTGTTTGATCTTTAGGCAAGACTTTTCTACCCAGAGCAGCAGCTCCTCTGCACTGCACACAGGTCCTCGCATACACAGCCTGTAAAAATGGGACTTTACTCCCTTTACTGGTTTATCTCTTTGTAGTGGGAAAAAGCCAAAACAAAGTTCACTTGCTTCCCTTAACCCTTAGAATCCTAGCTGTTACCCAACCCAACTTGGGTCTGCTTACCTAGCACACAGGAAAAAAAAAAAAAACACTGACGCTGGGATTTACAGCAAGAGGAAGTGAGGCATTTATTGCCTGGTGCCAGGCAAGGAGAACTGGGCAGCAAACTAATGCTGAAGACTTGAACTCCCGAATGACTTACAAGTAAGGATGTTTAAGAAAGCAGAAGTTGGCCAGGTGGTTCACACCTGTAATCCCAGCACTTTGCGAAGTGGAAGCAGGAGGATAGCTTGAGCCCAGTTCAAGATCAGCCTGGGAAACATAGTGAGACCCTGTCTCTATTTTTTATATAAACACACACACACACACACACACACACACACACACACACACACACACACATATTTTTTTTGAGACGGAATCATACTCTGTCGCCCAGACTGGAGTGCAGTGGCGTGATCTCGGCTCACTGCAGCTTCCGCCTCCCAGGTTCAAGTGATTCTCCTGCCTCAGCTTCCCAAGTAACTGGGAATACAGGCGTGTGCCACCATGCCCGGCTAATTTTTGTATTTTTAGTAGAGACAGGATTTTGCCATGTTGGCCAGGCTGGTCTTGAACTCCTGACCTCAGGTGATCTGCCCACCTCAGCCTCCCAAAGTGCTGGGGATTATAGGCATGAGCCACCGCGCCCGACCAAAAATATTTTTAAAATAGAAAAAAAAAAAAAGGAGGCTGGGCACGGTGGCTCAGGCCTGTAATCCCAGCACTTTGGGAGGCTGAGGTGGGTGGATCACGAGGTCAGGAGATCGAGACCATCCTGGCTAACACGGTGAAACCCCGTCTCTACTAAAAATACAAAAAAATTAGCCGGGGGTGGTGGCGGGCGCCTGTAGTCCCAGCTACTCGGGAGGCTGAGGCAGGAGAATGGCGTGAACCCGGG
>NW_026666520.1:0-1460 GCF_009828535.3 Hylobates moloch | reverse complement strand
CCCTGACCCCCAAGCAGCCTAACTGGGAGGCACCCCCCAGTAGGGGCAGACTGACACCTCACACGGCCGGGTACTCTGAGACAAAATTTCCAGAGGAACGATCAGGCAGCAGCATTCGCGGCTCACAAAAATTCGCTGTTCTGCAGCCACCACTGCTGATACTCAGGCAAACAGGGTCTGGAGTGGACCTCTAGCAAACTCCAACTGACCTGAAGCTGAGGGTCCTGTCTGTTAGAAGGAAAACTAACAAACAGAAAGGACATCCACTCCAAAAAACCCATCTGTGCATCACCATCATCAAAGTCCAAAAGTATATAAAACCACAAAGATGGAGAAAAAACAGAGCAGAAAAACTGGAAACTCTAAAAATAAGAATGACTCTTCTCCTCCAAAGGAACGCAGCTCCTCACCAGCAACAGAACAAAGCTGGACTTTGAAAAGTTGAGAGAAGAAGGCTTCAGATGATCAAACTACTCCGAGCTACAGGAGGAAATTCAAACCAATGGCAAAGAAGTTAAAAGCTTTGAAAAAAAATTAGACGAATGGATAACTAGAATAACCAATGCAGAAAAGTCCTTAAAGGACCTGATGAGGCTGAAAACCAAGGCATGAGAGCTACGTGACAAATGCAGATGCCACAGTAGCTGATGCAATCAACTGGAAGAAAGGGTATCAGTGATGGAAGACGAAATGAATGAATTGAAGTGAGAAGGGAAGCTTAGAGAAAAAAGAAAAAAAGAAACAAACAAAGCCTCCAAGAGATATGGGACTATGTGAAAAAACCAAATCTACATTTGATTGGTGTACCTGAAAGTGATGGGAAGAATGGAACCAAGTTGGAAAACACTCTGCAAGACATTATGCAGGAGAACTTCCCCAATCTAGCAAGGCAGGCCGACATTCAGATTCAGGAAATACAGAGAATGCCACAAAGATATTCCTCGGGAAGAACAACTCCAAGACACATCATTGTCAGATTCACCAAAGTTGAAATGAAGGAAAAAATGTTAAGAGCAGCCAGAGAGAAAGGTCAGGTTACCCACAAAGGGAAGACCATCAGACTAACAGCAGATCTCTTGCAGAAACTCTACAAACCAGAAGAGAGTGGGGGCCAATATTCAACATTCTTAAAGAAAAGAATTTTTAACCCAGAATTTCATATCCACCCAAACTAAGCTTCATAAGTGAAGGAGAAATGAAATCCTTTACAAACAAGCAAATGCTGAGAGATTTTGTCACCACCAGGCCTGCCCTAAAAGAGCTCCTGAAGGAAGCACTAAACATGGAAAGGAACAACCGGTACCAGCCACTGCAAAATCATGACAAATTGTAAAGACCATCAAGGCTAGGAAGAAACTGCATCAATTAACGAGCAAAATAACCAGCTAACATCATAATGACAGGATCAAATTCACACATAACAATATTAACTTTAAATGTAAATGGACTAAATGCTCTAA
>NW_026666519.1:0-1460 GCF_009828535.3 Hylobates moloch | reverse complement strand
GATCACTGTTGTATATGTGGTCTGTTGTTAAGCAAAATGTCATTAGTCAGCCCATGACCATAATGGAATCATACAATATGTGGCCTTTTGTGTCTGCCTTCTTTCACTTAGCTTAATGTTTTCAGGGGTTATCCGTTGCATCAGTACTTTATTTCTTTTTATGGCTGAATAATATCTCATTATATAGCTATGTCACATTTTGTTTACCCATTCCTTAGTTGGTGGACGTTGGGGTTGTTTCAACTTTTTAGCTATTATGCATAATGCTGCTATGAACATTTATGTACAAGTTTTTTTGTTTTGTTTTGTTTTGTTTTGTTTTTGAGACGGAGTCTCGCTCTGTCGCCCAGGCTGGAGTGCAGTGGCGCCATCTCGGCTCACTGCAAGCTCCGCCTCCCAGGTTCACATCACTCTCCTGCCTCAGCCTCCCGAGTAGCTGGGACCACAGGTGCCCACCACCAAGCCTGGCTAATTTTTTGTGTTTTTAGTAGAGATGGGGTTTCGCCGTGTTAGCCAGGATGGTATCGATCTCCTGATCTTGTCATCTGCCTGCCTCGGCCTCCCAAAGTGCTGGGATTACAGGTGTGAGCCACCGCGCCCGGCCTATGTACAAGTTTTTGTATGAACATATGTTATCATTTCTCCCAGGTATATAACTAGGGGTGGAATTGCTGGGTCATGTGGTAACCATGTTCAGCTTTTCAAAAAATTGCCAAACTGTTATCTAAAGCAGCTGTACCATTTTACATTCCCTCTAGCAGTGTGTGAGGGTTCCAGTTTCTCCACATCCTTGACAACACTTGTATTATCTGTCCTTTTGATTGTAAGGCATAATAGTGGGTATGAAGCAGTATTTCATTGTGGATTTGGTCTGTTTTTCTCTAATGACTAATGATGTTGAGCGTGTTTTCTTTCTTTTTTTTTTTTTTTTTGTAGAGACAGAGTCTTGCTCTGTTGCTCAGGCTGGAGTGCAGTGGCGCAATCTCGGCTCACTGCAACCTCCGCTTCCCGGGTTCAAGCAATTCCCCTGCCTCAGCCTCCCAAATAGCTGGGATTACAGGCATGTGCCACCACACCCAGCTAATTTCTTTTTATTTATTTATTTATTGATTGGTTGATTTTGAGACAGAGTCTCGCTCTGTGGCCCAGGCTGGAGTGCAGTGGCGCGATCTCGGCTCACTGCAAGCTCTGCCTCCTGGGTTCATGCCATTCTCCTGCTTCAACCTCCCAAGTAGCTGGGACTACAGGCGCCTGCCACCATGCCCGGCTAATTTTTTTGTATATTTTTTAGTAGAGATGAGGTTTCACCATGTTAGCCAGGATGGTCTCGATCTCCTGACCTCGTGATCCACCCGCCTCAGCCTCCCAAAGTGCTGGGATTACAGACATGAGCCACCGCGCCCGGCCAGCTAATTTCTTTTTTTTTTTTGAGACAGAGTCTCGCTCTGTCCCCCAGGCTG
>NW_026666518.1:0-1460 GCF_009828535.3 Hylobates moloch | reverse complement strand
GGTGGCTCACGCTTGTAATCCCAGCACTTTGGGAGGCCGAGGCGGGCGGATCACGAGGTCAGGAGATTGGCGTGAACCCGGGAGGCGGAGCTTGCAGTGAGCCGAGATTGCGCCACTGCACTCCAGCCTGGGGGACAGAGCGAGACTCCGTCTCAAAAAAAAAAAAAAAAAAAGAAAGAAAAGAGCTTACGCAAAGTTTCAAAATCATGATTCATGGTAAGGTACAATAGGAAGATAAGCTTGAAGGGAACTCAGGTGTTCACAGTGGAGAAATTAAGGGACATCAAATTATGATGCATTCTGTCAGGCTCAGGATTCGTGCATTCATTGATTCACCAGAAAATACTTATGAAGTATTTACTATGTGCTAAGAATTATGCTAGGTGCTGAGGATCATGAAGTCAAAATAAATACAAAATAAATACACTCCTGCCCTCATGAATCTTATGTTCCAGTAGGAGATACAGACAAGCAGTAAGCACATAAGACCATTTGGAGAGCTACAGTGTTTTGTGAGACATAAAACGTGAATGTTTAGGATACTTTAATATTTGTTAGGATAGTCAGAGAAGGCCTTCTGAGGCAGTGACATTTGAGTTCAATCCTTTACGAGCATAGAAAAGGGGAAATTAGTAGGCAAAAGATTTCAGCTGATTTGTGAATATGACTAGTGAAAGGGCATGCAGAAGTGATGACTGAGAAAAAGGGACTAAGGAAGCCACATCACAGAGGCTGCACAGAGGGAGTTATAGGTAGTCGGGGAACTGACCTGCTCTGAAGAGGTCTCATGAGTCCCAGAACACAGACGTGGCAAGGATGAGAAAGACTGAGAAGAAATGTGGGCAAAACTCTGGTGATTAAATGAAACTCAGGAGATAGTATAATCAATTCCAACACACACAGAAAATAATAACTAAATTTTTCCAAATTTGTTGAAAACCATAAACCCACAGATCCAAGTAGCTCAACAAAAACAATGCAGAAGAAACATGAAGAAAATCACATTAAGACACATCAAGTTGCTAAAAACTAGAGATAATAAAAAGTCATAAAAACAGGCAAAGGAAGAACAGATACATTATGTAGAGTGAAGGTAAAAAAGAATGATAGCTTGCTTCTTATCAGAAACTTTGTAAGACAGAGATAGCTGAGATTTTATAGTACTAAAAAGAGAAAGCAACAAAAAATGGTCAAACTAAATTCTTTACCTCAACTATCTTTCAAAAATAATGCTTTTTAAGACAAATGAAAAAAAATTAACACCTTAAATGAAATGAATAAATGCCTTGAAAGACACAATGTAGTAAACTTCACTTAAGAAGAAATAGATTAACTGAATAGTCATCTATTCAGTTATATATATATGTGTGTTATGTTAAGTTATATATGTTATATATTTCATTTTCTATATATAAATATATATAAATATATATAAATATATATAAATATATAAATATATA
>NW_026666517.1:0-1461 GCF_009828535.3 Hylobates moloch | reverse complement strand
GAGATCTCATATTGTAAATATTTTCAATCTGCATGTTTATGTATGTATTCCAGTTGTCCTGGCACAAGGTTATCAACATTGCTGTGGGACCAGCCATTGGCTTTTCACATTTACAACTCCTCTGAATTTTTTCTTGCCTCATTTCTGGTGCTGGGGAATTCTGATATTTTCTCCTCATCTCCATTGTACATTTTACGGATTCTTGAAACTTTTGATGCCCAAACATCCACACTTTCCACGTAAGTAAAATATTTTACTTAGATATTTTCTAGCAGACATTGAAATCCTCAGTCTCTTTATTTGGAACACCCTCTCCCCAATATTCCATATGGAGTAGTTATGTGTAGAATGTGATTACTTCATTAATACATCAAAGTATGGATACATTTTGAACACATTTCTGAAGTTGTAATCCCTTTCTTGAAGAATAGTACCTGCACATGAACAGAATTGATGTTTTCTCTGGAGCAGTAAGTTAACACTGGTAGAATCTGTTCTGTAATCCCAGGCCCTTGGGTTCCAGTGTCAATGCTTCCTCCTTAGATCCTCCCTGACCCTGTAAATTTACATCAGTCTCTGTTTCTTAATCCAATAGTTATTTAAATTGATCTTCAATTACTTTGTATGTGGCCAGATATTATTTATGGGTTATATTCTAATTCACATTTTTCTGATGTAATTTCAGAGAGCCTAGAAAATATCGCCTAGTGAATATCTACTTCCATGAAGTCAGTGATACATTTTTAGGTCTTAAACTTCAATATTTAAAATATTTGTCTCTGGAATTTGAAAATAATATGTATGCCTTGTTTACTGGATAAAAAGGCTAATCACTTGTTCATCTGATTAGTAATCAAAGTTTCTAAAATTTATTTAATACTTGGTGTTACTTTATATTTTATATAAATGTGTATTTCTATGACAGTTTTAGTGTCACCTAATATTATTTTCAATGTTATAATTTTTATTTCTATGAACTTTGTGTTATACATTTTAATGTCATTGGTGTTAAAACTGTATGTGCCAATAGCTTGAAATAGCACCTAACACATCATGGATTCTGTGTAAATATTCAACACTCTATTTCATCACATTTTAACCAATTCATACCATTCTTCATTTGCTAACATTTTGATTGTCCTCATTCAAATCTGTATTGGTGTCCTGTCTACATATTAATGAAAGAGAGGAGGTAGGCCCAGACTTCCATCTTGATTAAATACTAAGACAAATGGCATATTTTCCTAGTTGTATTTATATACAACATTACATTTGTCTCACACTATAAATATGAGTATTAAGTACGGCAAAAAAAAAAAAAAATCTTAACCTTCCTACAACAGATTTTGGGATATTCACGGATTGTCCACAACTTCCTTCTCCCAACATTATTTTTATTTTTACATCTCAACTTCCATGAAAACCTAGAAGCATGAAATACTACAAATTAGAAACAAATTC
>NW_026666516.1:0-1461 GCF_009828535.3 Hylobates moloch | reverse complement strand
ACTTTAACAAGGCTGATACTTTAAGCCTTCCAAAAAAAAAATCTGAATAGCTAACTCCTTAAACAGCTGTAGAGGATAGAATAGCTCCCATTCCTCTGGCTACCAGCTGGATGGTATGAGATAGCCTCCATATGACCTTGAGTGCCCACAAATATCCAAGCCTGGAGGTAGCAAGTCTAATACGTGTTGGTCATAATTTTCACCTAAGAATGCATTGCTAAAAGGCAAATTTATCAGGAAAATCTCAAATGACAGGACTTATTCTCAAATCTACTACAAGTTTTCAACATCTGGGTGAGCCATTTATCAGTGAAATAGGCATGCAAGCAAGAGACTTGACAAATAAATTTGGGAACATCACAAAGCTATGTCTAATCATAATTTCATTATCAATATCAGCCATTAGCATTTCATAAGAATAATATGTAAGAAATTCCACTAATAGGAAACATTTGTTAGTAATAACTCAAACTCTTTTAAAAATTGTTTCATCAAATCTTAATTGTAAAAGTTTATATAAAGCCTTAAATAAAGAAGGGCATCACTAAGGAAGGAGTTAAATAGGAATAAAGACTCAAGAATGTCTCTCTTTGGGTTCAAAATGAAGCCTCAATAGGACTATATAGCAAGTCCATATGTAATCTCTTGACAATCCACTCCTTTCATTCCAGCCAAATAATGGGTTTCTTGGTGTCCTTCAAATACCTTTTCAACTTACTGTCATACAAAAGCAGGTAATTCTGTCTTCTTTTTTAAACTTTTATTTTAAGTTCAAGGGTACAAGTGCAGGTTTGTTACATAGGCAAACGTGTCATGGCAGTTTGTTATACAGATTATTTCATCACCCAGGTATTAAGGCTATTACCCATTAGTTATTTTTTCCTGATTCTCTCTCTGCTCCCACTCTCCACCCTCTAAAAACCCACCAGTGTGCATTGTTCCCTTCTATGTGTCCATGCATTCTCATCACTGAGCTCCCACTTGTAAGTGAGGACATGTGGTATTTGGTTTTCTGTTCCTGTGTTCGTTTGCTAAGGATAATGGCCTCCACTCCATCCATGTCCCTAAGAAAAACAAAACAAAACAAAACAAAACAAAACATGATCTCATTCTTTCTTATGGCATTCTTAGGCTTTCTTCTCATTTTAGGAACCATGGAAGAAATACATGCTGCCACTATGATCGGCCAGAAATATAGAAACCCTTGATTATCTGCGTTTCTTATTCCCACCCCTACGAACCATAATCTCAGCATGGCTGTAGCACTAAAATCATAAGTAGGTTTTTTTTTTCCATCAAATGCTACTGACCCAAAATAGGGAAAAAAATTAACCATCTTTACTAACTCAGATTTTTTGAAGAGTGAGCAGAGTTTCAGGTCCTCTGACTTTTAAGTTCAGAAAATAAAACAAAATTTTCTTAAAGTAAGTAAAATATACATATATATATACACATATACAT
>NW_026666515.1:0-1461 GCF_009828535.3 Hylobates moloch | reverse complement strand
AGGGAGAATATAATGGAAAGGAATGGGGAGTGGAATGGAATGGAGAATGGAATAGAATCGAGAATGGATTGGAATGGAATGGAGAATTGAATGGAGAATGGAGTGGAATGGAGAGTAGAATGGACCGGAATGGAATGGAATGGAGAGTGGAGAATAGAAAGGAATTCAATGGAATGGAGAATGGAATAGGCAGTGGAATGGAATGGAGAACGGAATGGAATGGAGAATGGAATGGAATGAAGAATGTTAGGGAGACTGCAGTGGAATGTGAAATGTAGTGGAGAATGAAATGGAAAGGACAATGGAAAGGAATGGACAATGGAGTGGAGAATGGAAGGGAATGGAATGCAGAATGGAATGGAAGTGAATGGAGAATAGCATGGAAAAGAGAATGGAATGGAGAATGGAATGGGGAATGGAATGCAATGGGGATTTGAATGCGGAATGGAATGCAATGGAAAGGGAAATGGAATGGAATGGAGAATGGTTTGAAATGGAATGGAGAATGGATTGGAATGGAATAGAGAATGGTTTGGAATGGAATGGAGAAAGGAATGGAATGCAATGGAGAATGGAATGGAATGGAGATTGAGCGAAAATGGAGAATGGAATGAAATGGAGAATGGAACGGAATGGAGAATGGAATGGAGAAAGGAAGGGAAGGGAATGGAATGGAATCGAAAATGCAGAATGGAATAGAATGGATAATAGAATAGAATGTGGAATGGAATGGAGTGGAGAGTGAACCGGAATGGAAAATGGAATGGAATGGAGAATGCTATGGAATGGGACAGAGAATGGCAGAGAATGGAATGGATAATGGATGGGAATGGAATGGAGAATGATGTGGAATGGAGAATGGAATAGAATGGATAATGGAATGGAGAATGGAATGGCACGAGGAATGTAACGTAATGTAATGCAGAATGGAATGGACTGGAGCATGGAATGCAATGAAATAGAGAATGGAGTGGAGAATGGAATGGAATGGAGCATGGAATGAAATGCAGCATTAAATGCAGATACGGAGAATGGTATTTAATCGAAAATGGAGTATGGAATGGAATGGAATGGAATATACGGTGGTGAATAGAGTGGAATGGAGGATGGTATGGAAAACGGAATGGAATGGAGAATGGAATAGAATAGAGAAAGGAATAGAATATGCAATGGAATGGAGAATAGAATGGAATGGATTACAGTGATAAATAGGCTGGAAGGGAGAATGGAATGGAATGTAGAATGGAAGGGAATGGAGAACGCAATGGAATGGAATGGAGTGGAATGGAGAATGGAATGGAATGCAGTGGTGAATAGATTGGAATGGAGGATGGTATGGAAAATGGAATGGAAAGGAGAATGGAATAGAATGGAGAAAGGAATAGAATATGGAATGGAATGGAGAATAGAATGGAATGGAATGCAGTGGTGAATAGAATGGAATGGAGAGTGGAATAGAAT
>NW_026666514.1:0-1461 GCF_009828535.3 Hylobates moloch | reverse complement strand
TGCCCTGCTAATTTTTTTTTTTTTTTTTAATAGAGACAGGATCTCACGATGTTGTCCAGGCTGGTCTCAATTCCTGGCCTCAAGTGATCCTCCCACCTCAGCTTCCTAAAGTGCTGGAATTACGGGCATGCACCCCTCTGCCCAGCCCTGGTAGAACTCTTAACATCTCAGTGGGAATTATTCAAAATTGGGAATTCTGAAAGCTCAATTTATTACTCAGTCTGGATGGCTCTTACTAGAACACTGAATCACGATGTATGTTATTTGTGGAAAAATCAAACTAGAAAGGAAGAATTCTTCATGAACACTTGTTAAGCTGAAATTATTTTTATACTAAATTGAATAATAAAAACCAAAAATTATGGCCTGTGAGCTGGGTGCAGTGGCATGTGCCGGTGGTCCCAGCTACTTACGAGGCTGAGGCAGGAGGATCACATGAGCCCAGGATTCAGGGCCAACCTGGGCAACATAGTGAGACCCCTGTCTCTGAAAAAGAAAGAAAAGAAAAATTATGATCTGTTGTTATGGCATTCTGTTCTCTGTAAGGACAAAGTAGATGAAGTTGATGAGGTGTGAAGTTTCCTTATTCAGTTTCTAGTATTATTTCTTTATCTTTCGTGGAAGATAATTCAGCAAACAAAACCTGGAATGAGGTTTTTAAAAAATGCAGTGGCTGGGCACAGTGACTCATGCCTGTATTCCCAGCACTTTGGGGGGCTAAAGCAGGCGGACCACCTGAGGTCAGGAGTTACATGGCAAAACCCCATCTCTACTGAAAATGCAAAAATTAGCCCGATGTGGTGGCGCATGCCAGCAATCCCAGCAGTTTGGGAGGCCGCTGCGTGTGGATCACCTGAGGCCAGGAGTTCGAGACCAGCCTGGCCAACATGGTGAAACCCCATCTCTACTAAAAGTACAAAAATTAGCTGGACGTGGTGGTGCATGCCTGTAGTTCCAGCTATTTGGGAGGCTGAGGCAGGAGAATTGCTTAAACCTGGGAGGCGGAGGTTGCAGTGAGTCAAGATGGTGCCACTGCACCCCAGCCTGGGTGACAGTGAGACTCTATCTCAAAAAAATAAAAATAAAAAACAAAAAATGGAATGGCTGGAATTGCAGTTTTAACCATCATCTTTTGGGAATCACTTGATAATACCTTTTGTGAAAGGGGACCTTCTCAAATAAGAACCCATGATTTACATTAGACTTACATGTTAATTGGGTTAGCCAGGGCAATTTTGAACTTGAATCTCTGAAAGATTGGAGGTAAGACTAGGGAATCTGTTAAACACTTGTTTATATATTGTTTCATGTTTATCAGTACATCAGTTGAAGACATGGAATGTTAGAGGATTGAATATTTCATAGATAAATATGAAATTTTAATTTTTCATACTTCACTAACTTCCTATAGAAAACAAAAGAAATTAGGTGCCGCAAACCACCGTGGCACGTGTATAGCTA
>NW_026666513.1:0-1461 GCF_009828535.3 Hylobates moloch | reverse complement strand
AAAGGGGACATTCGGAGCACTAAGGGGCCTACAGTGGAAAAAGGAATATCTTCAAATAAAAACTGCACAGAAGCATTCAGTGAAACTTATCTCTGTTCTGTGCATTCAACTAACAGGGTTGAAACTAACTTTTGAATGAGGAGTTCTGAAACACTCTTTCTTTAGAAACTGGAAGTGGACATTCTGAGCGCTAAAGGGCTGAAAGTGGAAAAAGGAATGTCTTCAAATAAAAACTACACAGAAGCATTCTGTGAAACTTCTTTCTGTTCTGTGCATTCAACTAACAGAGATGAAGCTTACTTTTGATTGAGCACTTCTGAAACACTCTTTCTGTAGAAACTGGAAGTGGACATTCTGAGCGCTAAGGGGGTTTTAGTGGAAAATGGAATATCTTCAAATAAAAACTGCACAGAAGGATTCTGTGAAACTTCTTTCTGTTCTGTGCATTCAATTAACACAGTTGAAGCTTTGTTTTGATAGAGCAGTTACGAAACACTCTTTCTGTACGAACTGTAAGGAGGCATTCGGACCGCTAAGGGGACTAGAGTGGAAAAGGGGATATCTTCCAATGAAAACTAAACGGAAGCATTCTGTGAAACTTCTTTCTGTTATGTGCATTCAACTAACAGAGGTGAGGCTTACTTTTGATTGAGCAGTTCTGAAACACTGTTTCTATATAAACTGCAAGTGGACATTCTGAGCGCTAAAGGTCTTATAGTGGAAAAAGGAATGTCTTCAAATAAAAACTACACAGAAGCATTCTGTGAAACTTCTTCCTGTTCTGCGCATTCAACCAACAGAGTTGAAGCTTACTTTTGATTCAGCAATTCTGAAACACTCTTTCTGTAGAAACTGCAAGGGAACATTCGGATCGCTAAATGGCCTCTAGGGGAAAAAGGAATTTCTTCAAATAAAAACTGCACAGAAGCATCCTGTGAAACTGCTTTCTGTTCTGTGCATTCAAGTAACAGAGTAGAAGCTATGTTTTGATTGAGCAGTTCTGAAACACTCTTTCTGTAGAAACTGGAAGGGGACATTCGGAGCACTAAGGGGCCTATAGTGGAAAAAGGAATATCTTCAAATAAAAACTACACAGAAGCATTCTCTGAAACTTCTTTCTGTTCTGTGCATGCAACTAACAGAGTTGAAACCTACATTTGATAGAGCAGTTCTGAAACACTGTTTCTGTAGAAACTGCAAGGGGACATTCTGAGCAATGTGGGGCCTATAGAGGAAAAAGGAATATCTTCAAATAAAAATTACACAAAAGCCTTCTGTGAAACATCTTTCTCTTCTGTGCATTCAACTAACAGAGTTGAAGCATAGTTTTGATAGAGGAGTTATGAAACACTCTTTCTGTAGAAACTGCAAGGGGACATTCGGAGCGCAGAGGGGACTATAGTAGAAAAAGCGATATCTTCATATGAAAAGTACACAGAAGCATTCTGTGAAACTTCTTTC
>NW_026666512.1:0-1461 GCF_009828535.3 Hylobates moloch | reverse complement strand
CATATTTTCTCCTAAACCCTTCTATGAACATGTACTTCCCCGTCCCCTTAGGTTCAGTAGGTTTTCCACTCAAATAATTACTCTCTCAAACTACCTCTTTCAAACTTAAAAGGGCACTAATGCGGTTATTCTAAACTGATGAATAAAGTTCACTTTCTACCGGCTTTCAATTTGACCAAGTCTGTATTACTGAAAACAAAACACCCTAACTCCTAAAAGCCATTTCTTCCTTTAAACCATTTTATCCCACTTGCGATGTCCCCTCATACACAGACTTGGAATTGTTTACATGTAGTCCGTGTTATTCTTTCCTACATGGATGGCTTGTTTTCAGTTTGGCTTGCAGTATTTCTGGCATTTCCCGTGACAACATCCTGCTCTGCCAGCATCTTCAGGGCAAAGGTTGGGGGCCTAGCCCAGCTCCCAGCTGCAAGTACACTAGGCTCTAATGTCACTTGTCCTCTCTGCAGGCCCTGCCGGAGCTCCCCCCGGTTTCCCGCAGCGGTCCCGCGCAGGTGAGGGCACCGGGGAGCCCGTGGCCTTTTCCGCCCGCCGGCTCCTCCCCATCAGCCGTCAGCCAGGGCTCTCGGCGCCGGGGGAGCCTCTCACAGGGTCCCAGGCCACCGAAGTGCGAACGAACGGCGGAGGCCCAGCCTCGCTTACCTGACGCAGCCGCGCGCCGCCTCGACCCATCACGCGCGCAGGGCCCGCTCCCGAAACTCGCGCCGGCTCTCGCAGTCGGCCGCGCGGCCCTTAGCCGCGAAGCGCGCGTCGCGCACGGTGGCGCCGCCGCAGCCGTGGGCCGCCGTGCCCAGGCAGCGCTCCAGCTGCCCACAAATCTCCGCAGCGCCGCCTCGCCGGGGCCCGCGCGCCAGCCAGAGCAGCGCCCACAGCCCGAGCCCCAGACCTCAGGCCCCGCCGCCGCCCACGTCCAGCTCCGGCGGCAGCTGCGGGAAGCAGCGTTTCAGAGGCGGCCACAGCGCCGCTAGCTGCTGGCGCGCGCCGAGAGCCAGCCGGCCCAGCTGGGCTGGGACACGGCGGCCTCGGGCTTGGGCTCGAGCTCCAGCCGGGCCCCCTCGCGCCGCTGCCGTTGCTGCGCGGTGGTGCGGTCGGGACAAGTCACAGCGAACTTTCCCTCCGCGCCGTTCCAAGCCACCGGGAAGCGCAGCCGGTGCCTCTCGGGATCGGCGAAGAGGCCCTCCGGGACCGGCGCCCAGCCCTCCAGGCTGTCGGGCTGCTCGTCCTCCACGGCCGTCGGCGGCAGCGGCCCTAGGGCTCGGCGGGCGCGGGCCTGACCTCGTCGCACCGCCTGTCAGGGGGCAGTCCCAGCTGAAGCATTTTTCGCTCCACAATTGGTATTTTAACAATATGAATGAAAAAAAAAACTCAGCTGTTTTGATAGAAATAATAAACATGCCTAGGAATCATCTTCTTGAAGGGAGAGGAGGGTCTTGTTGAACT
>NW_026666511.1:0-1462 GCF_009828535.3 Hylobates moloch | reverse complement strand
CACATACCACACACACCACATCCACCACACACCATACACACCACACACCACATATCATACACACCACACACCATACACACCACACACCACTCACACCACACACCACTCACACCACACACCCACACACCCACACACCACACACACACACCAGCTGGCCTTGGCAGTCCCTTGCTTGGTGGGACTCCATGAAGCCAGTTTCTGAGCTGAGTGCGGCTCCTGGAGGCTGCACTGGACGGGGCATGGTGGCCGCTGCTCTTGGTCTTCCCAGGAAGGGTCCACCCGGGGCTCTTGGTGGCCCAGAACTCAGCCTTCATTAGGTCCACGGCCCCACGGGAGCACCCTGCTCGCTCGGGGACAATGCCTGGTGGGAGGTGGTATCAGGGCCTCGCCCACCACTCTAGGCTAGGGGATGTCCCCCCTGGAGGCTGCTGGCCACCACCGGCTCCACTCCCCACAACACCCCCACTGGGGCCATCGAGGCAGCTCCTCCCCAGCCTGCTGGTTTGGAGGCCGCGAAGGGACAATGGCAGGGTTTAAGAGGGCAAAGGTGGGAACAGGGACTCACGGCATAGGGGTTCAGAAGGGTCTCAGTGCTGCCCCCTCTTGTAAATGACAGCTTTTGACATTCAGAGGGCAGGTGGAAAGGGCTTCAGCGGAGCCCTCAGGCAGGGTCCCAGCAGCCGCCGGGGCAGCCAGGAGGAAAGGAGGGATGCGGTGCAGGAGAGTGTCTGCCTCAGGCCTCCCGCCCCAATGCGAGAGGAGGCCTGGGACACAAAGCTGGCCCGTGAGGTCACTCCAAGCCTCACAAGCCAGCAAGGGCCTGGGACCCAGGAGGCTGGAGGAAGGGCAGAGCAGAGGCAGGGAGGAGCAGGCAGGGGGGGCACCTGAGGTTCCCGGAAGGGGCCAGGGTTATCCGAGGGCCTTAGGGGTTACCTGGGGGAGCCACTCCGAGGCTGGCTGACCTGCGTGGTGCTGTTGGATCTTCTAAGGTTGTTGATGGCCCGGGAGCCCCCAGGCCCTGTGGCCTCCTGCAAAAAGGGAGAAAACAGCTAATTAAGCAGCAAAGGCTCACTCACCAGTTTGCTCAGCCTCCGCCAGCTTTGGAGAAACGCAGTCAGAGAACAGAGGGGTGGCCCTAGGGGTACAGGTGGCCCAGGTGGCCTCAAAGGCAGTGGGTGGTCAGAGGGGCAGGAGCACTGGACAGCAGGGCAGCGCAAGGGGGGCTCAGGCCCGACCTCTAAGAGCCTCCCCCTCCCCGCATCAAGCAGGAGCCCCTCACCCCGGGCAGAGGGAGGGCGGGAAGGGAGCTGCTCACTGTCACCACTGTCACCCACCAGCTCCCAGGAACCGCGAGCTCCCACCTTCCATGGATGAGAACCCCTGGGGACCCTTCAGCCCGCGGTCTCCTCCGTCAGCAGGGAGGGCACCCAGAGCGACTCTGTGGGGTCACGATGAGGACTAA
>NW_026666510.1:0-1314 GCF_009828535.3 Hylobates moloch | reverse complement strand
CCTTTCCCCATTTCTTGTTTTTGTCAGATTTGTCAAAGATCAGATAGTTGTAGATGTGTGGTATTACTGCTGAGGGCTCTGCCCTGTTCCATTGGTCTGTTCTCTGTTGTGGTACCAGTACCATGCTGTTTTGGTTACTGTAGCCTTGTAGTATAGTTTGAAGTCAGGTAGCATGATGCCTCCAGCTTTGTTCTTTTGGCTTAGGATTGACTTGGCAATGTGGGCTCTTTTTTGGTTCCATATGAACTTTAAAGTAGTTTTTTCCAATTCTGTGAAGAAAGTCATTGGTAGCTTGATGGGGATGGCATTGAATCTATAAATTACCTTGGGCAGTATGGCCATTTTCATGATATTGATTTCTTCCAACCCATGAGCATGGAATGTTCTTCCATTTGTTTGTATCCTCTTTTATTTCATTGAGCAGTGGTTTGTAGTTATGCTTGAAGAGGTCCTTCACATCCCTTGTAAGTAAGTTGGATTCCTAGGTATTTTATTCTCTTTGAAGCAATTGTGAATGGGAGTTCACTCAGGATTTGGCTCTCTGTTTGTCTGTGATTGGTGTACAAGAATGCTTGTGATTTTTGTACGTTGATTTTGTATCCTGAGACTTTGCTGAGGTTGCTTATCAGCTTAAGGAGATTTTGTGCTGAGACAATGGGGTTTTCTAGATATACAATCATATCATCTGCAAACAGGGACAATTTGACTTCCTCTTTTCCTAATTGAATACCCTTTATTTTCTTCTCCTACCTGATTGCCCTGGCCAGAACTTCAGCACTATGTTGAATAGGAGTGGTGAGAGAGGGCATCCCTGTCTTGTGCCAGTTTTCAAAGGGAATGCTTCCAGTTTTTGCCCATTCAGTATGATATTGGCTGTGGGTTTGTCATAGATAGCTCTTATTATTTTGAGATATGTCCCATCAATACCTAATTTATTGAGAGTTTTTAGCATGAAGGGTTGTTGAATTTTGTCAAAGGCCTTTTCTGCATCTATTGAGATAATCATGTGGTTTTTGTCTTTGGTTCTGTTTATATGCTGGATTACATTTATTGATTTGCGTATGTTGAACTAGCCTTGCATCCCAGGGATGAAGCCCACTTGATCATGGTGGATAAGCTTTTTGATGTCCTGCTGGATTTGGTTTGCCAGTATTTTATTGAGGATTTTTGCATCAATGTTCATCAAGGATATTGGTCTGAAATTCTCTTTTTTGGTTGTGTCTCTGCCAGGCTTTGGTATCAGGATGATGCTGGCCTCATGAAATGTTTAGGGAGGATTCCCTCTTTTTCTATGGATTGGAATAGTTTCAGAAG
>NW_026666508.1:0-1462 GCF_009828535.3 Hylobates moloch | reverse complement strand
ATCTTGATTTCATGAGTGCATTTCTGTTTTATTTCCAATCTCAGATACCACCGGAGAAATAGTGTTGACGCAGTCTCCAGCCACCCTGTCTTTGTCTCCAAAGGAAAGAGCCACCATCTCCTGCACGGCCAGTCAGAGTGTTAGCAGCTACTTAGCCTGGTACCAGCAGAAACCTGGCCAGGCTCCCAGGCTCCTCATCTATTATGCATCCAACACGGCCACTGGCATCCCAGCCAGGTTCAGCGGCAGTGGATCTGGGACAGACTTCACTCTCACCGTCAGCAGCCTAGAGCCTGAAGATTTTGCAGTTTACTACTGTCAGCAGTATAATAACTTACCTCCCACAGTGATTCAACATGAAACAAAAACCTCAACGAGACCATCAGTGTTTACTAGATTATACCAGCTGCTTCCTTTACAGACAGCTAGTGTGGTGGCCACTCAGTTTTAGCATCTCTGCTCTATTTGGCCATTTTGGAGCTCAAGTTCTCAAGTCCAAAATTACTTATGTTAGTCTATTACATCATACCATTTCAGTGTGGCTATTATGTTAATTTAAACGCATTTTAGAAGGCGTCTCTTTATGGCATCACAAAGAGTTTAATAAATCTTCTGTGCAAGAATAAACAACAAACACACCTATAAATATAAAGCTGAAATATCAAAACTATTTCAGCACTCTGAAAATTGGCTAAGCATAAAATAATTAAGGGTGTATATTCTTTATAGAAAAAAATGTGCTACTGCTTTGAGTAAGGACAGAAAATGTCTGTAGCCTTTTGCCTGTGACAGCACCCTTGTATTCCCAGCTCAGTCAACATGAATTGCAGAACTGGAGTTTTACCCATGTAAGGATAGCAAATAAAACTGGTAGCTTGCTGCCAGTGAGGGTGGATTTCAGTAAAGCCAAGGAGTGGAAAAAAATTTTTCAGTGTTTCCAGCTAAACATGGAGAACTCCATAGGAAATGAACAGAAAAAGCCCACAGCCTTGCTAGTCCGAGATGATGACCTGTTTGGGGCAAGTAGTACATCTGCTGATAGTAAATAGCAGATTCCTGGATAAGATAGACCCATATTGCTGAAATAATCTCTGCACATATTCCTGGTGACCTAGAAGTTGTAGATATGAGTGATGAGAACCAGGAGTTTCTGGTGCAAAGTAAAACCAGAGGGAGGTAAGAACTAGCTGCATTTTGCATGCAGTTTGCTTTTTAAACTACACACAGATGGGTTGACAGAAAATAGATTTTTAACCTCCAGATATTTGAGCAAAATGTCTCAGATCATTGGTGACCACTTCGCTATGCAGACACGTGTAGTTCCTATAAAATCAAACTAAATATTAATATTAAGAACAAAAAGAAGCAGAGATATCTGTGGTCAAACGCCACGTGAGATACAGATTTTTCGATATCATGCATTGAAAATACATTTAATACATCTAATCCATTGAACATTATA
>NW_026666507.1:0-1462 GCF_009828535.3 Hylobates moloch | reverse complement strand
AGTAGTGCGATCTTGGCTCACTGCAACCTCCACCTCCCAGGTTCAAGCGATTCTCTGCTTCAGCCTCCTCAGTAGCTGGGATTACAGGTGTCTGCAACCATGCCCAGCTAAGTTTTGTATTTTTTAGTAGAGACAGGATTTCACCATTTTGGCCAGGCTGGTCTCGAACTCCTGACCTCAGGTGATCCACCCGCCTCAGCCTCCCAAAGTGCTGGGAATACAGGCGTGAGCCACCACGCCCGGCTGTCAGCTCTACTTTCTTAAAATGCCATTGTGTGTTAGTGGTTCATCATCCTAACCAAAACATTTTGATCAAGACCTTTTTTTTTTTTTTTTTGAGACGGAGTCTTGCTCTGTTGCCCAGGCTGGAGTTCAGTGGCGCGATCTCGGCTCACTGCAGGCTCCGCCCCCCGGGGTTCACGCCATTCTCCTGCCTCAGCCTCCCGCGTAGCTGGGACTACAGGCGCCCACCACCTCGCCTGGCTAATTTTTTGTATTTTTAGTAGAGACGGGGTTTCAGCGTGTTATCCAGGATGGTCTCGATCTGCTGACCTTGTGATCCGCCCTCCTCAGCCTCCCAAAGTGCTGGGATTACAGGCTTGAGCCACCGCGCCCGGCCATCAAGACCATTTATTTTCCAGCTCTGTAACTTGTGATATGCTATGTTTTATTTTATTTTGGCTTGAATGTTTACCTAAGAGTTTGCTTCTGGAGTCTTGCAGATATAGCTCCTTGATTTAAGTGAGGCATTGCTCTCCTCATTATTAAATTGCAAAACATTTTACTAAAGTGCCTTAAATTTTTCTGGCAATTCTCAAAGCCTTGTAAGTTCATTTATAGGACTTCAAGAAGGTTGTCTCTGGTTGATAGTGAGATAAAGTGACTTTTAAGTTGTAAATCTTCAATGTGTTACAATATGGGTGTCTTATTCCGGCAGGAGTTCATCTTCTATAGCAGAGGTTGGAGTTGTATTGGCATGTCCAGTGAATGGATAATAGGGAGGAGGGAGGAAAGGGTTTCTGCCTTGGTGGCCTTTTGGCATTATTTTGTGTTTTTCTTTGCTTTTCTATCTCCTCTTTAGTCTATTTAATAAAAACAAAAAAATGGAAACAGTTGAAAATTAATGCAAAGTGGTATTTGTAGGGACATTAAGTGGTAAATAAGAAAGAGAAAAAAGAGTAGGAAGAATGTTACAGATACCAGTAGGAGTGTAAAATACTTTTTCCTGGTATATTTACAAAAACAATTTGAGAGTTATTCTGCCAATTCATATACCCAGCAATTAATGGAAAAGTAAAAGATGCTACTTTTGTGTTTGTCCAGATTTTAGGGTTTCCTCCTTTGAAGGTTTCTAAAGTTGAACTTTTTTTAAGTGAGGCAAGCCGTAAAATTAATGGGCAAATGAAACAAATTATACCAAGTCTAAAATTTTTCTTTTTTTTT
Source organism: Hylobates moloch (assembly GCF_009828535.3). Lineage (NCBI taxonomy): Eukaryota > Metazoa > Chordata > Mammalia > Primates > Hylobatidae > Hylobates > Hylobates moloch. The sequence goes on along the minus strand of NW_026666507.1, from coordinate 19 downwards.
TTTTTTTTTTTTTGAGGCA
>NW_026666506.1:0-1462 GCF_009828535.3 Hylobates moloch | reverse complement strand
CTCCACCGCGAAGACGTGCTCGCCAACAGCTAGCAGCGTCTGCAGCCGCGCCGGCCGCCCGCGCCCCGGCGCGCTCCGGCTCGGCCATGGAGCTGCCAGCTGTTGGCGAGCACGTCTTCGCGGTGGAGAGCATCGAGAAGAAGCGGATCCGCAAGGTAGGGCGGCGCGGGGGCGGCGAGCGGCGGCCGGAGCGGCCCGCGAGGAGGCGGGGAGGGGGTGGGGAGGCTGCGGGCCGGGCCGGGGATCCCGCGGAAGCTGATGGAGTGCTGTCTCTTCCCCCCAGGGCAGAGTGGAGTATCTGGTGAAATGGAGAGGCTGGTCGCCCAAGTAAGTCGCGGCGGAGGGCGGGGGCCCGGGGGCCGAGGCGCGGGGCTTGGGGCCGCGGACCCGCCGAGCTGCTGGGGGGGTGGGGGGAGCGGACGGGAGGCGGGGTGGAGGTGGGGTGGAGGGAGGAGGGGGTGGGGAAGTCGGTGGCAGGCACTGGGGAAGCCGAGCCGCCGAGCCCGAGCCCGGCGCCCTGTGTTGTGCTCCGCTCTCCGGGAAATGCCATCACTAATTTATGCACTAAAAGGAGCCGGAGGAGCTGGAGAGACGCGGGGCCGAGCCGGGGAGGCCGGCGGAGGGAGGGAGGGCGCAGGCACTGACTGATGTGCAGCAGAAAATGGCTCCTTTCCCCTTTCCCTCCACCGAACGGCTCCATATTGCAAAACCAAAAAAAAAAAAAAATTAAAAAGCGACGAAAATGCAATTGTGTGCCTTCTCCCTCCTAGTGGTGCAGGGAGGGGAAGAAGAAAGGCAGAAAATGTTGGGAACTGTCACTGCGGCGCTTTTGGTGGAGAATTTTTTTTCTTTAATTTGAAATGCGAAGGCACCGGATGGAGATAGACGCGCAGGCACACGCACACTCACACACACACACGGAGGCATATTTTTGTGTTGCTGAGTATTTGGGGTTTGCTCGCCCGTGACAGCGGGCTCCTGGGCCACGAGGGGGTGTGGGGGGGCCGCTTGGCTGTTGGTTATCGGATTAGGGGTCAAATGGAGAACGGCTGAAGCCCTCGCGGGGACTCGGGGCTGGGGAGAGGAGGGGGACTGCGACTTTGCATTTCGGCTGCTTTGCACGCAGGGTTCCTGGTGAGCAAAGTGGCTTTGGAACATGTCTCAGTAACATGCTTAAAATTCTTGACAACTGCAAAATAAACTGGTAGTTTCATTTTCCTTACCCCTCCCCTTTCTTCCTGCCCTTGCGTGTTTATTTGAGGTGGGGGGGGCAGTGTATCAGGGACTATGTCAGGCCTGCAGAAATCTACCTTCTACATCCACAGCTAAATGTTCATAAAGACAGAGTAGGGCCTTATGTCACTCCCCACCTGGAGGCCGCGGCAAAGGTGGCCTTTTTTTTTTTTTTTTTTTTTTTTTTTTTACACCGTGTCCCCCTCCCTTTTCCCTTGCAAGATATAAC
>NW_026666505.1:736-1462 GCF_009828535.3 Hylobates moloch | reverse complement strand
TGTGTGTGTGTGTGTGTGTGTGTCTTGGCATGTGTTTGTGGGGATGTGTTTCTGTACTTTGTGCGTGGCCTTCACAGGGTATGTGTGATGTGTGTGTGGTATGCGTATTTGGTATGCGTATGTGGTGTATGTTATGTGTGTGTGGTATATTCTGTGTGTGCGTTTGTGTATGTTGTGTATGTGGTATGTTTGTGGTGTGTGGCATGTGGTGTGTGTGCATAATGCATAGTGTGTGTGATGTCTAGTGTGTGTGGTGTATTTTGTTATGTGGTATTTGTGTGGTGTATTGTGTGTGTGTGTGGTGTGTGCTGTGTGTCATGTATGCTGTGTGTGTGATGTTTTTTGTGAGTGGTGTGTGTGTGGTTTCTAGTGTGTGTGGTGTATTCCGCATGTGGTGTATGTGTGTACGTGTGAATGTGTGCGATGTATTTTCCGTGTGGTGTGTGTGGGATATCTGTGCGGTGTATTTTGTGTGTATGAGTGTGTGTGGGATATCTGTGCGGTGTATTTTGTGTGTATGTGTGTGTGTGGTGTGTGGTGTGTGAGATGTATTCTGTGAGTGGTGTGTTTGTGGTATGTGGTGTATTTAGCGTGTTGTGTGCTGTGTTTTGTATACGTGTGTATGTGTGTGGTGTATTTTGTGTGGTGAGTGGCATGTGGTGTCTGTGATGTGTGTGGTGTGTTGTGTGTGTGGAGGGTGCATGTATATGGTGCGTGTGGGGTGTG
>NW_026666505.1:0-726 GCF_009828535.3 Hylobates moloch | reverse complement strand
TGTGTGTGTGTGTGTGTGTGTGTCTTGGCATGTGTTTGTGGGGATGTGTTTCTGTACTTTGTGCGTGGCCTTCACAGGGTATGTGTGATGTGTGTGTGGTATGCGTATTTGGTATGCGTATGTGGTGTATGTTATGTGTGTGTGGTATATTCTGTGTGTGCGTTTGTGTATGTTGTGTATGTGGTATGTTTGTGGTGTGTGGCATGTGGTGTGTGTGCATAATGCATAGTGTGTGTGATGTCTAGTGTGTGTGGTGTATTTTGTTATGTGGTATTTGTGTGGTGTATTGTGTGTGTGTGTGGTGTGTGCTGTGTGTCATGTATGCTGTGTGTGTGATGTTTTTTGTGAGTGGTGTGTGTGTGGTTTCTAGTGTGTGTGGTGTATTCCGCATGTGGTGTATGTGTGTACGTGTGAATGTGTGCGATGTATTTTCCGTGTGGTGTGTGTGGGATATCTGTGCGGTGTATTTTGTGTGTATGAGTGTGTGTGGGATATCTGTGCGGTGTATTTTGTGTGTATGTGTGTGTGTGGTGTGTGGTGTGTGAGATGTATTCTGTGAGTGGTGTGTTTGTGGTATGTGGTGTATTTAGCGTGTTGTGTGCTGTGTTTTGTATACGTGTGTATGTGTGTGGTGTATTTTGTGTGGTGAGTGGCATGTGGTGTCTGTGATGTGTGTGGTGTGTTGTGTGTGTGGAGGGTGCATGTATATGGTGCGTGTGGGGTGTG
>NW_026666504.1:843-1462 GCF_009828535.3 Hylobates moloch | reverse complement strand
CTCCACTTTATTCCCTTCATTCCCATTCCACTCCACTCCACTTTTTTCCTTTCCTTCCCATTCCACTCCACGCCACTTTATTCCCTTCCTTCCCATTCCACTCCACTCCACTCCATTCCGTTCCATTCCATTCCTTTACTTTACATTTCAATCCACTCCGCTCCATTCCTTTCTACTCCATTCCACAACACTGCTTTCCACTCCACTGCACTCCATTCTAGTCCACTTCTTTCCATTTCATTCCTTTCCATTCCATTGCATTCCATTCCATTCCTTTCCCTCCACTCCACTCCAATCCAGTAAACTGCATTCCATTCTATGACACTCGGATCCACTCCACTCCTTGACATTCCATTCCTTCACATTCAACTCCACTCCACTCCATTCCTTTCCATTCCATTCCATTCCACTCCACTCCACTGCACTCAATTCCTTTCTACTCCACTCCACTCATTGTACTCCATTCCACCACCCTGCACCCACTCCACTCCATTCCATTCCATTCTATTCCATTCCATTCCACTCCATTCCACTCCATTCCACTCCATTCCTTTCTATTCCACTCCACTACACAGCTTTCCACTACACTCCATTCCACTCCTTTCCATTCCATTCCATT
>NW_026666504.1:0-743 GCF_009828535.3 Hylobates moloch | reverse complement strand
TCCACTCCACTGCGCTACTATGCACTCTTCTCTAATCCATTCCATTTCTTCCCATTCAACTACACTCTAATCTACTCCTTTCCATTTCATACCATTCCATTACACTTCACTCCACACCACTCCATTCCTTTCTACTCCATCCCATTACACTCCACTCCAATCCACTGCACTTCATTCTATTTCATTCCTCTCACATCCACTGCACTCCACTCCACTCCATTCCATAGCACAACCCTCCACACCACTCCACTCCATTCCATTCCATTCCACTCCACTCCACTCCAATCCACGGCCTTCTGTTCGATTCCATTCCACTCGAAACCACTCCACTCCACTCCACTGCACCCCATTCCTTCCCATTGCACTCCACTCGACTCCATTCAATTCCACTCCTCTCCACTCCACTCCATTCCTATCTACTCCATTCCACTTCACAGCTGTCGACTCCACTGCATTCCATTCCATTCCATTATATTACATTACGTTACATGTCATTACACTACGTTACATTACATTACATTCAACTGCAATCCTCTCCACTCGACTACTCTCTACCCATTCTTTTCCTTCCCATACCACTCCAAACCTTTCCTTTCCTTTCTATTCCATTCCACTCCATTCCACTCCACTCAATTCCTTTCTACTCCATTCCACTAAACTGCACTCCACTCCATTCCACTCCTTTCCATTCCATTCCAGTCCATTTCATTCTGTTCCATTTCATTTTATTCCAATCTATTCCA
>NW_026666503.1:0-1462 GCF_009828535.3 Hylobates moloch | reverse complement strand
GTTCTGTACATTCAACTAACAGAGTTGAAGCATACCTTTGATACAGCCGTTATGAAACACTCTGTAGAAACTGCAAGGGGACATTATGAGCGCTAAGGGGCCTAGAGTGGGAAAAGAAATATCTTCAAATAAAAACTACACAGAAGCATTCTGTGAAACTTCTTTTTGTTCTCTGAATTCAACTAGCAGAGTTGAAGCTTACCTTTGATAGAGCAGTTATGAAACACTCTTTCTGTAGAAACTGCAAGGGGACATTCGGAGCGCTTTGTGGCCTATAGTGGAAAAAAAATATCTTCAAATAAAAACTACTCAGAAGCATTCTGTGAAACTTCTTTCTGTTCTGTGCATTCAACTAACAGAGTTGAACCTTACTTTTGATAGAGCAGTTATGAAACACTCTTTCTGTAGAAACTGCAAGGGGACATTCAGGGCGCTAAGGGGCCTATAGTGGAAAAAGGAATATCTTCAAATAAAAAATACACAGAAGCATTCTGTGAAACTTCTTTCTGTTCTGTGCATTCAACTAACACAGGTGAAGCTTACTTTTCATTGAGCAGTTCCGAAACACTCTTTCTGGAGAAACTGCAAGTGGACATTCTGAGCGATAAGGGGCTTATAGTTGAAAAAGGAATATCTTCAAATAAAAACTACACAGAAGAATTTTGTGAAACTTCTTTCCGTTCTGTGCATTCAACTAACAGAGTTGACGCTTACTTTTCATTGAGCAGTTCTGACACACTCTTTCTGTAGAACCTGCAAGGGGAACTTCTGAGCGCTAAGGGGCCTACAGTGGAAAACGGTATATCTTCAAATAAAATCTGCAGAGAAGCATTCTGTGAAACTTCTTTCTGTTCTGTGCATTCAACAAACAGAGTTGAAGCTTACTTTTGATAGAGCAGTTATGAAACATTCTTTCTGTAGAAACTGCAAGGGGTCATTCTGAGCGCTAAGTTGCCTACAGTGGGAAAAGAAATATCTTCAAATAAAAACTACACAGAAGCATTCTGTGAAACTTCTTTTTGTTCTCTGAATTCAACTAGCAGAGTTGAAGCTTACCTTTTATAGAGCTGTTATGAAACACTCTTTCTGTAGAAACTGGAAGGGGACATTCGGAGCGCTTTGTGGCCTATAGTGGAAAAAAAATATCTTCAAATAAAAACTACTCAGAAGCATTCTCTGAAACTTCTTTCTGTTCTGTGCATTCAACTAACAGAGTTGAAGCTTACTTTTGGTAGAGCATTTATGAAACACTCTTTCTGTAGAAACTGCAAGTGGACATTCTGAGCGCTAAGGGGCTTCTAGTGGAAAAAGGAATATCGTCAAATAAAAACTACACAGAAGAGTTCTGTGAAACTTCTTTCTGTTCTGTGCATTCAACTAACAGAGTTGAAGCTCAGTTTTGATAGAGCAGTTCTGAAACACACTTTTTGTAGAAACTGCAAGTGGACATTCTGAGTGCTAA
>NW_026666502.1:0-1462 GCF_009828535.3 Hylobates moloch | reverse complement strand
TTTTAATTGATTCATTTATTCAATAAATATTTATCAAGTGTATAATATGTACCAGGCTTAGCACTATCTCCCAAGATTTAGGAGTATAAAATATAAGCCCTGCCTTAAGAGGCTTTGAGTATACTAAAAAAGATACAATTTAAAAAGCTAATTACAATACACAGCATTAAGTATTATAATAGTGGCATGTGCTTGGCTTTAATTAGGAAGGTGCATTTAATTCAGGCCTATTATTTTATCTGGAAAAGATTCCCAGAGAAAGTAGCATTTGAGGCCGGGGGTGGTGGCTCACACCTGTAATCCCTGCACTCTGGGAGGCCGACGCAGGTGGATCACCTGAGGTCAGGAGTTCGAGACCAGCCTGGCCAACATGATGAAGCCCTGTCTCTACTAAAAATTCAAAAATTAGCCGGGCATGATGGCAGGCGCCTGTAATCCCAGCTACTCAGGACGCTGAGGTAGGAGAATCACTTGAACCTGGGAGGTGGAGGTTGCAGTGAGTCAAGATCACACCACTGCACTCCAGCCTGGGCAACAAGAGCAAAACTCCGTCTCAAAAAAAAGAAAAAATAAAAAAGAAAGGAAGAAAGAAAAAGAAAGAAAAGAAAGAAAAGAAAAAGAAAGAAAGAAAGAGAGAGAGAAAGAAAGAAAAGAAAGAAAGAAAGAAGAATTTGAACTGAATATTTGTAGTGCAACATGCTCAGGCTAGTATCTAATCCCTAAAGTAAACTCACTATTTTTAGCACTCAATAAGTTTTTTTTCTTTATTGTTTTCATTGGCTGTGCCAGTTAAAAGTTTTGTTTTTTTTTTTTTTGCTGAAACGTGAACTAAGCCTCACTGCCTCTCCCTCCCCTTTGGTTTTAGAGATAGGGACTCCATAGAGAAGAAATCAGACATATGCATCCTTCTGGCAATTAGTGAATGAATAAAGGAGTATTTTTGATACCAGATCAGAACGTGAGTTATCAATGAGTGGGAGTATTTAAATGCTCTGAAGTTTACATTACTAATGGTCCCATCATTCCCTGTCCTAAACTCTATCTTCACTGGCTGATTTCTTCTAATAAGAGAGAGGAAACAATGGAAGATTGGTCACTTCCTCACGCTTACAAGATTGAAGACAATTCCAGATGGGCTGTCCATAGTTACCTATATTTTTCCAAGCTGAAACATGGAGTTGTCAGGTTCTCAGCTTTCTTCAGACCCCAGTATTGCAAGTGGCTTAACATGACTTCTACACCTGAGGCATCCTATTGTGTATTTCAGGAAAGAGAAAAGAGGATTAAAAAATAAAAAATAAAAAAACAAGCCATCTTTCTCGCTCAGTCAAGTTCCGTTTAAATAGGCTTCATGGAATTCCCACACAATACTTCTATCTACATACTACATGGTGTCCTCTAGTTGCGAGGGAAATATCATTAGTAGTAGCAGTAGTAGCAGTAGTAGTAGCAGTAGTAGTAG
>NW_026666501.1:0-1463 GCF_009828535.3 Hylobates moloch | reverse complement strand
CCATCATCTAGGTTTTAAGCCCTGCATGCATTAGGTGTTTGTCCTAACGCTCTCCCTCCCCTTGTCCGCCACCCCCGACAGGCCCTGGTGTATGATGCCCCACTCCCTGTGTCCGTGTGTTCTCATTGTTCAACTCCCACTTATGAGTGAGAACACGCCGAGTTTGGTTTTCTGTTCCTGTCCACACCTTTTTCCTCTGTGCACGCAAGCAGATGTATTTGCACATGTGTTTATTCTAACCCTTTTCAAAAAATAAAAACGGAATCATGCTATATTTATTCTTTGGAGAAGCCTGCTTTTCAGGCAGCATGTCTTTGACATTGTCTCACGTTGGAAGCTGGATACCACCTTCTTCTCCCAGCAGTTATTCTGACGTGTGGATGCACCATGCTTCCTTTAACCAGCCCTGCACTGATACGTCTTTGGGTGGTTTCTGCCTTTTCCCAATCACAGACGGTGTTCTGCTGAATTTCCTCACACACATCACTTGGTGCTCTGTGCCTGCATTTCTGTGAGATGCTCCTGGAGGTGGGCTGTCTGGGTCAGCGGGGAATCTGTGCTTAATTTGCATCCTGTGCAAAATTCCATCCAGTCATCCGGCTCCCCAAGGGCTCCCATGGTACTGTCCTCTGTAGACATCATCTTCTGCAGATGATGGCACGACCACCTCTCTTTCTTTTACTCACAGCAGTCTGCACCCTGGTGTCCTGGGGGTGTCCAGCCCCTACCCGCTTGTCTGCCCCAGCCCCTGCTAACAGGGACTGTGACTTCTGAGCTCTGGCAGACTGCTTCACTCTGGAGAAGTTTGCTTTCTCAAACATTCCTGGCAATGTTACTGCACATCCCAAGGCCTGTGTTTGCTTTCTTCAGGCCTCAGTTTTCTCGTAAGTAAAATGGAGATAATGTGATGCTGCTGTCTGCATCCTAGAGCTGCCACGAGGGTTCAGTGAGATCACTGCTGAGAGCACGTTCACAGCGCCGGCCTTGTGCGCAGTCAGCACCTGTGGGGCAGGGCTGTTGCTGATACGTGGTTGACTGTCATTGCTAGACTGTGGCTTTACCAGGGGCAATGTCTTTAGTGCCGAGCCCAGAGCCACCCCTAGTACTTGCTGTGTTTATAGAGTGATTGAGTGGCAGGATCAGAGACTGGGCAGTGGCAGCAGAAACAGAGGAAAGAAGTGGGGCTTCTAATAGGTCCTGAACCAGTGGCCTTTGAGATGAAGCCTTCTTCCCAAGGTCTGGGGCTGTGCTGTGTGTTCTAGGCCCGAGACTGGAAGCTAGGCCTGACTGCAGCCCCGGCTGAGCTGGAGAAGTGCAGGTCAGCATCCTGCTTCATTAGGACACCTCCAAGCACAGCTTAGACGTGGATGCCAGGTGACCCCCTGTTTACTCTGAGCCCAGACAGAGGACAGGGAATTGTGCAAGGGTGGGGACCCTCATCACAGCCCTTGACTCTGTAAGGC
>NW_026666500.1:0-1463 GCF_009828535.3 Hylobates moloch | reverse complement strand
ACTTTGCTGAAGTTGCTAATCAGCTTAAGGAGATTTTGGGCTGAGACAATGGGATTTTCTAGATATACAATCATGTCATCTGCAAACAGGGACAGTTTGACTTCCTCTTTTCCCAATTGAATACCCTTTATTTCCTTCTTCTGCCTGATTGCTCTGGCCAGAACTTCCAGCACTATCTTGAATAGGAGTGGTGAGCGAGGGCATCCCTGTCTTGTGCCGGTTTTCAAAGGGAATGCTTCCAGTTTTTTCCCATTCAGTATGATATTGGCTGTGGGTTTGTCATAGATAGCTATTATTATTTTGAGATACGTACCATGAACACCTAATTTATTTAGAGGTTTTAGCATGAAGCATTGCTGAATTTTGTCAAAGGCCTTTTCTGCATCTATTGAGATAATCATGTGGTTTTTCTCTTTGGTTCTGTTTATATGCTGGATTACATTTATTGATTTGCATATGTTGAACCAGCCTTGCATCCCAGGGATGAATCCCACTTGATCAGGGTGTACAAGCTTTTTGATGTGCTGCTGGATTCGTTTTACCAGTATTTTGTTGAGGATTTTTGCATCAATGTTCATCAAGGATATTGGTCTGAAATTCTCTTTTTTGGTTATGTCTCTGCCAGGTTTTGATATCAGGACGATGCTGGCTTCATAAAATGTGTTAGGGAGGATTCCCTCTTTTTCTGTCGATTGGAATAGTTTCAGAAGGAATGGTACCAGTTCCTCCTTGTTCCTCTGGTAGAATTCGGCTGTGAATCCATCAGTTCCTGGACTCTTTTTGGTTGGTAAACTATTGATTTTTGCCACAATTTCAGAGCCTGTTATTGGTCTATTCAGAGATTCAACTTCTTCCTGGTTTAGTCTTGGGAGGGTGTATTTGTCGAGGAATTTATCCATTTCTTCTAGATTTTCTAGTTTATTTGTGTAGAGGTTCTTGTAGTATTCTCTGATGGTAGATTGTATTTCTGTGGGATCGGTGGTGATATCCCCTTTTTCATTTTTTATTGCATCTATTTGATTCTTCTCTCTTTTCTTCTTTATTAGTCTTGCTAGAGGTCTATCAATTTTGTTGATCTTTTCAAAAAACCAGTTCCTGGATTCATTAATTTTCTGAAGGTTTTTTTCTGTCTCTATTTCCTTCAGTTCTGCTCTGATTTTAGTTATTTCTAGCCTTCTGCTAGCTTTTGAATGTGTTTGCTCTTGCTTTTCTAGTTCTTTTAATTGTGATGTTAGGGTGTCCATTTTGGATCTTTCCTGCTTTCTCTTGTGGGCATTTAGTGCTATAAATTTCCCTCTACACACTGCTTTGAATGTGTCCCAGAGACTCTGGTATGTTGTGTCTTTGTTCTCGTTGGTTTCAAAGAACATCTTTATTTCTGCCTTCATTTCATTATGTACCCAATAGTCATTCAATAGCAGGTTGTTCAGTTTCCATGTAGTTGAGCGGTTTTGAGTGAGTTT
>NW_026666499.1:0-1463 GCF_009828535.3 Hylobates moloch | reverse complement strand
ACTTTGCTGAAGTTGCTAATCAGCTTAAGGAGATTTTGGGCTGAGACAATGGGATTTTCTAGATATACAATCATGTCATCTGCAAACAGGGACAGTTTGACTTCCTCTTTTCCCAATTGAATACCCTTTATTTCCTTCTTCTGCCTGATTGCTCTGGCCAGAACTTCCAGCACTATCTTGAATAGGAGTGGTGAGCGAGGGCATCCCTGTCTTGTGCCGGTTTTCAAAGGGAATGCTTCCAGTTTTTTCCCATTCAGTATGATATTGGCTGTGGGTTTGTCATAGATAGCTATTATTATTTTGAGATACGTACCATGAACACCTAATTTATTTAGAGGTTTTAGCATGAAGCATTGCTGAATTTTGTCAAAGGCCTTTTCTGCATCTATTGAGATAATCATGTGGTTTTTCTCTTTGGTTCTGTTTATATGCTGGATTACATTTATTGATTTGCATATGTTGAACCAGCCTTGCATCCCAGGGATGAATCCCACTTGATCAGGGTGTACAAGCTTTTTGATGTGCTGCTGGATTCGTTTTACCAGTATTTTGTTGAGGATTTTTGCATCAATGTTCATCAAGGATATTGGTCTGAAATTCTCTTTTTTGGTTATGTCTCTGCCAGGTTTTGATATCAGGACGATGCTGGCTTCATAAAATGTGTTAGGGAGGATTCCCTCTTTTTCTGTCGATTGGAATAGTTTCAGAAGGAATGGTACCAGTTCCTCCTTGTTCCTCTGGTAGAATTCGGCTGTGAATCCATCAGTTCCTGGACTCTTTTTGGTTGGTAAACTATTGATTTTTGCCACAATTTCAGAGCCTGTTATTGGTCTATTCAGAGATTCAACTTCTTCCTGGTTTAGTCTTGGGAGGGTGTATTTGTCGAGGAATTTATCCATTTCTTCTAGATTTTCTAGTTTATTTGTGTAGAGGTTCTTGTAGTATTCTCTGATGGTAGATTGTATTTCTGTGGGATCGGTGGTGATATCCCCTTTTTCATTTTTTATTGCATCTATTTGATTCTTCTCTCTTTTCTTCTTTATTAGTCTTGCTAGAGGTCTATCAATTTTGTTGATCTTTTCAAAAAACCAGTTCCTGGATTCATTAATTTTTTGAAGGTTTTTTTCTGTCTCTATTTCCTTCAGTTCTGCTCTGATTTTAGTTATTTCTAGCCTTCTGCTAGCTTTTGAATGTGTTTGCTCTTGCTTTTCTAGTTCTTTTAATTGTGATGTTAGGGTGTCCATTTTGGATCTTTCCTGCTTTCTCTTGTGGGCATTTAGTGCTATAAATTTCCCTCTACACACTGCTTTGAATGTGTCCCAGAGACTCTGGTATGTTGTGTCTTTGTTCTCGTTGGTTTCAAAGAACATCTTTATTTCTGCCTTCATTTCATTATGTACCCAATAGTCATTCAATAGCAGGTTGTTCAGTTTCCATGTAGTTGAGCGGTTTTGAGTGAGTTT
>NW_026666498.1:0-1463 GCF_009828535.3 Hylobates moloch | reverse complement strand
ACTCTTTCTGTAAAAACTGCAAGTGGACATTCAGAGCACTAAGTGGCGTATAGTGGAAAAAGGACTATCTTCACATAACAACTAATCATAATCATTCTGCCAAACATCTTTCTGTTCTGTGCATTCAACAAACAGAGTTGAAACTTTCTGTTGATTGAGAAGTTCTCAAACACTCTTTCTGTAGAAACTGAAAGCGGACATTCGGAGCACTAAGCGGCCCATAGTGGAAAAAGGAATATCTTCAAATTAAAACGACAGAGAAGCATTCTACGAAACTTCTTTCTGATCTGTGCATTCACCTAGCAGAGGTCAACCTTACTTTTGATTGAGGAGTTTTGAAACACTCTTTTGGTAGAAACTGCAAGGGGACATTCGGAGCGCTAAGGGGCATATAGTGGAGAGAGGTATAACTTGAAATAAAAACTACACAGAATTATTCTGCCAAACTTCGTTCAGTTCTCTGCATTCAATAGAGTTGAAACATACTGTTGATTGTTACGTTCTAAAACAAACTTTCTGTAGAAACTGCAAGCGGACATTCCGGGCTTCAAGGGGCGAATAGTGGAAAAAGAAATATCTTGAAATAAAAACTACACAGAATGATTCTGCCAAACTTCTTTCTGTTCTGTGCATTCAACTAACAGGGTTGAACCTTACTGTTGATTGGGAAGTTCTGAAACACTCTTTCTGTAGAAACTGCATGCGGACATTCGGAGCTCTAAGGGGCCAATAATGGACAAAGGAATATCTTCAAATTGAACCTACAAAGAAGCATTCTGTGAAACTTCTTTCTTATCTGTTCATTCAACTAGTAGAGTTGAACCTTACTTTTGATTGAGGAGATTTGAAACACTCCTTCTGTTGGAAGTGAAAGTGAAAATTCGGAGCGCTAATTGTCCTAGAGTGGAAAAAGGGACATCTTCAAAGAAAAACTACACAGAAGCATTCTGCGAAACATCTTTCTGATCTGCGCATTCTATTAGCAGAGTTGAACTTCACTTTTGATTGAGAAGTGGTGAAATTCTCTTTCTGTAGAAACTGCAGGCGGACATTGAGAGCACTAAGGGGCCTATAGTGGAAAAAGGAATATCTTCAAATTAAAACTACACAGAAGTATTCTGTGAAACTACTTTCTGGTCTGTGAATTCAACTAGCAGAGTTGAACCTTACTTTTGATTGAGGAGTTTTGAAACACTCTTTCTGTAGAAACTGCAGGGGGACATTCGGAGCGCTAAGGGGCCTATAGTGGGAAAAGGAATATCTTGAAATAAAAACTACACAGAATAATTCTGCCAAACTTCTTTCTGTTCTGTGCATTCAACTGACAGAGTTGAACCTTACTTTTGATTGAGAAGCTCTGAAACTCTCTTTCTGTAGATACTGCAAGAGGATATTACGAGCGCTGTGGGTCCTATGGTGGAAAAAGGAATATCTTCAAATAAGAACTACACAGAAGGATTCTG
>NW_026666497.1:0-1463 GCF_009828535.3 Hylobates moloch | reverse complement strand
ACTCTTTCTGTAAAAACTGCAAGTGGACATTCAGAGCACTAAGTGGCGTATAGTGGAAAAAGGACTATCTTCACATAACAACTAATCATAATCATTCTGCCAAACATCTTTCTGTTCTGTGCATTCAACAAACAGAGTTGAAACTTTCTGTTGATTGAGAAGTTCTCAAACACTCTTTCTGTAGAAACTGAAAGCGGACATTCGGAGCACTAAGCGGCCCATAGTGGAAAAAGGAATATCTTCAAATTAAAACGACAGAGAAGCATTCTACGAAACTTCTTTCTGATCTGTGCATTCACCTAGCAGAGGTCAACCTTACTTTTGATTGAGGAGTTTTGAAACACTCTTTTGGTAGAAACTGCAAGGGGACATTCGGAGCGCTAAGGGGCATATAGTGGAGAGAGGTATAACTTGAAATAAAAACTACACAGAATTATTCTGCCAAACTTCGTTCAGTTCTCTGCATTCAATAGAGTTGAAACATACTGTTGATTGTTACGTTCTAAAACAAACTTTCTGTAGAAACTGCAAGCGGACATTCCGGGCTTCAAGGGGCGAATAGTGGAAAAAGAAATATCTTGAAATAAAAACTACACAGAATGATTCTGCCAAACTTCTTTCTGTTCTGTGCATTCAACTAACAGGGTTGAACCTTACTGTTGATTGGGAAGTTCTGAAACACTCTTTCTGTAGAAACTGCATGCGGACATTCGGAGCTCTAAGGGGCCAATAATGGACAAAGGAATATCTTCAAATTGAACCTACAAAGAAGCATTCTGTGAAACTTCTTTCTTATCTGTTCATTCAACTAGTAGAGTTGAACCTTACTTTTGATTGAGGAGATTTGAAACACTCCTTCTGTTGGAAGTGAAAGTGAAAATTCGGAGCGCTAATTGTCCTAGAGTGGAAAAAGGGACATCTTCAAAGAAAAACTACACAGAAGCATTCTGCGAAACTTCTTTCTGATCTGCGCATTCTATTAGCAGAGTTGAACTTCACTTTTGATTGAGAAGTGGTGAAATTCTCTTTCTGTAGAAACTGCAGGCGGACATTGAGAGCACTAAGGGGCCTATAGTGGAAAAAGGAATATCTTCAAATTAAAACTACACAGAAGCATTCTGTGAAACTACTTTCTGGTCTGCGAATTCAACTAGCAGAGTTGAACCTTACTTTTGATTGAGGAGTTTTGAAACACTCTTTCTGTAGAAACTGCAGGGGGACATTCGGAGCGCTAAGGGGCCTATAGTGGGAAAAGGAATATCTTGAAATAAAAACTACACAGAATAATTCTGCCAAACTTCTTTCTGTTCTGTGCATTCAACTGACAGAGTTGAACCTTACTTTTGATTGAGAAGCTCTGAAACTCTCTTTCTGTAGATACTGCAAGAGGATATTACGAGCGCTGTGGGTCCTATGGTGGAAAAAGGAATATCTTCAAATAAGAACTACACAGAAGGATTCTG
>NW_026666496.1:0-1463 GCF_009828535.3 Hylobates moloch | reverse complement strand
TGCAATGGAATGGAGAATGGAATAGAATGCTGAATGGAATGGAGAATGGATTAGAATGGAATGGAATGCGGAATGGAATGGAAAATGGAATGGAATGGAGAATGGAATAGAAAGGAGAAAGGAATAGAATATGGAATGGAATGGAGAATGGAATGAAAAGTGGTATGGAATGGAGAATTGAAGGGAATGGATAATGGAATGGAATGCGGAATGGAATGGAATGGAGAATGGAGTGGAGAATGGTGTGGAATGGAACGGAAAATGGAGCATTGAATGGGATGGAGAATAAAATGGAATGGAAAATGGAATGAGGTAGAATGGAGAATGGAAGGGACTGGAGAATGGAATGGAATGCAATGGAGATCACAATGGAATGAAAGGGAGAATGGAATGGAATGAAATGGAGCGTGGAATGGAGAATGGGTATGAATGGAATAGAGAATGGAATGGAGTGGAATGGAGTGGAATGGAATGGAACGGAGAATGGAATGGACTGTAGTGGAAAATGGACTGGAGAATGGAATGGGATGGAGAATGTAACAGATGGAGAATGGAATGCAATGGAGAATGGAATGAAATGTGGAATAGAATGGAGAATGGAATAGAGAATGCAGTGCAGTGTAGAATGTATGGGAATGGAATGGAGAATAGAATGTAATGGAGAGTGGCTGGAATGTATTACAATGGAGAATGAAATGGAATGGAATGGTATGGAATGGAAAACGGAATGTAATGTAATGAAGAATGAACTGGGAAATGGGATGGAATATCATGGAGAATGGAATGGAATAGAGAATGGAAAAAATGGAATGGAACCAAGAATGGAATAGAATGAAATGAAATGGAGAATGGAATGGACAATGGAATGGAAAATGTAATGGAGAATAGAATGGAATGCAGTGGAATGGAGAATGGAATGGAATGGAGAATGGAATGGAGTGGAGAATAGAAAGGAATCGAGAATGGAATGGAGTGAAGAATGGAGTGGAATGGAATGGAAAATGTAATGTAATGGAGAATGAAATGGAGAATGGAATGGAGGATGGAATGGAATGGAGAATGGAATGGAATGGAGAATGGAATAGACTAGAATGGAGAATGGAATGGAATAGAGAATGGAATGGTATGGAGAATGGAATGGAATCAGATGGAGAATGGAGTCAGATGGAGAATGGAATGGAAGGGAGAATGGAATGGAATGTAGAATGCACTGGAATGGAATGCGGAATGGAATGGAACTGAAAATGGAATTGAATGGAATGGAGAATGGATTGGGAAATGGAATGGAATGGAATGGAGAATGGAATGGAATGGAGAATTGAGTGGAGAGTGGAATGGAGAGTCGAGTGTAGTGGAATGGAATGGAGAATGGAATAGAAGGGAGAATAAAATGGAATGGACAATTGAATGTAATGGAAAGTTGAATTGAGAATGGAATGATATGTGGAATGCAATGTAGTGGA
>NW_026666495.1:0-1463 GCF_009828535.3 Hylobates moloch | reverse complement strand
ACCCTTCAAAAAAATCAATGAATCCAGGAGCTGAATTTTTGAGCTGTGCTTCACATCATCTTTAGCAATTTACTTGGCAATTTCTTTAGCTAGATATTCAAGTTCATTTTTTTAAAAAAGTTCTTTCCACATAGCTCTAAGACATAAATTTATTCAACTTTTTGGCACTACATAACAAGAATCCTATTTTTTCCAGTTTCTAATAGCATGTTTCTCATTTCTTCTCAGACCTTTGCAGAGCAACTTCAACATTAATATTTTTACTGGTACTGTGTTTTCATGTATTTTCTAAAGTGATTTAAGCTTTCTGCTCTATGCTCTGAACTTCCTTCTCCATCTTCAGTAGCATCTATATTACAGTCCATTCAAGGCAATGTAGGATTTTTCTATTATGTTCTTCATAATTTGTTCCAGCTTCTGTCCACTGTAAAATT
This sequence comes from Hylobates moloch, assembly GCF_009828535.3. NCBI lineage: Eukaryota > Metazoa > Chordata > Mammalia > Primates > Hylobatidae > Hylobates > Hylobates moloch. The sequence goes on along the minus strand of NW_026666495.1, from coordinate 1,029 downwards.
TCCAGGCCACTCACACACTTTTAGGGATTCATTACTGCAGTAGTGCTTTGTTGGTACATAATTTTAAGTAATTTCCTATTAATGCTGTAGCAAATTTAGTGGCTTAAAAATAAAAATGAGTTTATCTTATAGTTCCTTAGATTAGAAGCCTGACAAAGGGAGGGAGTTGGAGCAAGATAATGGAATAGAAGACTCCACCTATTTCACCTGTCCCCTCCCCCCGAACAAGGACACCAATTTAACAACTGTCTCCACAGGAAAAAAAAACCTCCATGAGAACTAAAAATTAGGTGAGCCCTCATAGTACCTGGTTTTAACTACATATCATTGAAAGAGGCATTGGAGGGATAGAAAACACAGCTTTGAAGGTCAAATGCGCCCCTCCCCCTAACTTTTTCACCTGCAGCAGCAGTGTGGTGCAGACAGAGAGCATCTCTGGGTGCTGGAGGAGGGAGAAAACAGCAACTTTGAGGCATTGAACTCACTGCTGTTTTGTTAGAGCAGAAAGGAAAATCAGACTTCAAATGGAAGGAGCATTTAAACCAGCTATAGCCAGAGAGGAATCACTAACCGCAGCAGTAGTCGGAACTTGAATTCCACAAACCTCTCCACTGTGAACTAAAATGTTCTCAGTCTCTAAGTAAACTTGGAAGGCAGTCTAGGCCACAAGGGCTGCAACACTTAGGCGAGTCCTAGGGCTGAACTGGGCCCAGAGACAGTGAACTTGGGGGACACGTGAGCTATTCAGACACCAGCTGGGGCAGGTAAAGCAGTGCTGGCATCACAACTCCTCTAATCCCAGGCTGAGCAGCTCACAGCTCCAAAAGAGGCCACTTCCTTCCACTTGAGAAGAGGAGAGGGAAGACTTTGGAGGACTTTGTCTTCCATCTTAAATATCAGCTCAGTCACAGCAGGACAAGGCTCCAGTCATAGTCATGAGGTTCCCGTTCCAGGCCCTGGCTCCCAGATGACATATCTTGACAATACCTGGGTCAGAAGGGAACTCGCTGCCTTGCATGAAAGGACCCA
>NW_026666494.1:0-1463 GCF_009828535.3 Hylobates moloch | reverse complement strand
GAAAAGGACAACGGGTAAAAACTGCAAAAACACAAATCAAGTGTGGACTTTAGTCAGTGATTTACCAATAGTGACTTGTTAATTGTACACCTGTCCCATCATAATGTAAGATACTCAAATAGCGGAGACTGGGTGGGGTACAGGGGAACATCCTGCCCTTTCTTTCCAATTTTTCTATAAATTTAAAACTATACTAACATAAAAGGTTTATTTTTAAAAATCGCAGTCACGCCGGAGGCTCACGCCTGTAATTCCAGCACTTTGGAAGGCCGAGGCAGGCGGATCACTTCGGGTCAGGAGTTTGAGACCAGCCTGGCCAACATGGTGAAGTCCTGTCTCTACTAAAAATACAAAAATTAGCCGGGCATGGTGGCAGGCGCCCGTAATCCCAGGTACTCTGGGGGCTGAGGCAGGAGAATTGCTTGAACCCGGGAGACGGAGACTGCAGTGAGCTGAAATCACACCATTGCACTCCAACCTGGATGACAAGAGTGAAACTTCATCTCAAAAAAGAAAAAGAAAAAAAATAAAAAGTAAAAAGTAAACTAAAAGGTAGTACAGTCAGATACCTTTTGTTACACATGGAACCTGTAAAGACCAAAAAGTGTGCTGCACGTGTGCCAGCCAGAGCACGAGGGAGCAGGCCCCGTGGCACCCTGTGATGCGAGTGTGACTTGGGGCAACGATCTTTGTGGACAGCAACTTGGCAATGCCTATCAAAAAAAATTTTTTTTTTGAGACGGAATCTCACTCTGTCACCCAGGCTGGAGTACACTGGCGCAATCTTGGCTCACTGCAAGTTCCGCCTCCTGGGTTCACGCCATTCTCCTACCTCAGCCTCCCGAGTAGCTGGGACTACGGGCGCCCGCCACCACGCCCGGCTAATTTTTTTTTTTTTTTTTTTTTTTAGTAGAGATGGGGTTTCACCGTGTTAGCCAGGATGGTCTCAATCTCCTGGCCTTGTGATCTGTCTGCCTCGACCTCCCAAAGTGCTGGGATTATAGGCATGAGCCACTGCGCCTGGCCAAAAATTTAAAATTTAGTTTTAATTTTAATTTTAAAAGATAGAGTCTCGCTCTGTTGCCCAGGCTGGAGAGCAGTGGCATGATCATAGCTCACTGCAGCCTCAAACTTTCTGGGCTCAAGCCATCCTCCTGCCCCAGCCTCCCATGTAGCTGGGACTACAGGCATGCACCACCACCCTTGGCTAATTTTTTAATTTTTTTGTAGAGACAGGGGTCTCACTATGTTGCCCAGGCTGGTCTCAAACTCCTGGCCTCAAGTGATCCTCTCACCTCAGCCACGCAAAGTGCTGGGATTACAGATATTGGCCACCACTCTCGGCACCCTTTCAAATTTTTTTATTTATTTTATCTATTTTTTTTGAAATGGAGTCTCGCTGTCACCCAGACTAGAGTGCGGTGGTGCGATCTTGGCTCACTGCAACCTCCAGCTTCCGGGTA
>NW_026666493.1:0-1463 GCF_009828535.3 Hylobates moloch | reverse complement strand
CTAACATATAAACATCTAAGCCTGGCCCTTTTTTGGTGGTAAAATATGTACAACATAAAACTTACCATTTTAACCATGTTTAAATGTACAGTTGAGTGGCGTCCAGTATAATGTGTTGTACAACTATCTCCTTTATCCATATCTACAACTTCTTTATCATCCTAAACTGAAACACCAAACCCATAAATAAGTATTTGAATAGAAGACTGATGCATTTGACTCCATAAAAATTAAAACTTTATAGGGGAGAAAAATGCCTCAAAGTCAACACACTGGGGAAATAGATCTGCAACATACATGACAGACAAAAAGCTAATTTGGGTAATGTATACATATATATTTATATATTTATATATATTTATACATTTACATATTTATAAATTTATATATATTTATATGTATTTATATATTTATTTATATGTATGTAGCTATATAGCTATCCTAAATTATTAAAAGACCAACAGCCAAGTTGAAAAATGGACAAGGGATGTAAAGAAACAGTTCAAAGAAACATGTAGATTTTTAAATACTTGCTAATTTTTTTACTGTGGTAAAATATGTGTAACAGAAAATTTAAGTACGTTAAGTATAAATACATTGTTGTGCAACTGTCACCACTATCCCTTCCAAACCTGTCTTATCATCCCAAAGTGAAACTCTGTATCCACGGAACAATAGCTCCCCTTTCCCTTCCCCCCATCCCCTGGAAACCACATCCTACTTTCTGTGTCTATGAATTTAACTGCTCTAGGTACGCTATAAAAGTGGAAAGCATGGAGTATTTGCATTTTTTGTTTTAATATTTTCAAGGTTTATGTTGTAGCATGTATTAGAATTTCTTTTTAAGGCTGAATAATATACCATTGTGTGTATTGATCATACTTGCTTATCCATTCATCTGAAGATGGACATTTGGGCTTTTTCTACCCTTTGGCTCTTGTGAATGCTGCTATAAACAGGGGTGTGCAAATTCCCACTTTCAGTTTTTTGGGGTATATACCCAGATGTGGAATTACTGGATCATACGGTGATTACTGTTTTCCACAGTGGCTGTACCATCTTACTTTCTCACCAGCAGTGTGCAGGAGTCCTGACTTCTCCACGTCCAGCGTTTGCTGTTCTCTGGGGCTTTGTTGCTTTGGTTTGCTGGTGGCAGTTTTTATGATGGCAGCTATACTTAGATTTGTCAGTTGGTATTGCATTGTGGTTTGGATTTACATTTTTCTCTTGATTAGTGATGCTCAGCACCTTATACTGTGCTTACTGGTCATATGTATATATTCTTTAAAGAAATGTGTATTTTAAAACCTTTGCTCATGTTTAAATTGGATTTTTTTGTTGTTGCTGAGGTCTTTTTGTGGCCTGGATATTAATTACTTATCAAATATATAATGGTGAATATTTTTTTTCCCTCCGTGAATTGTATTTTCAATCTATTGATTATAACTTCAGATACATACAAG
>NW_026666492.1:885-1463 GCF_009828535.3 Hylobates moloch | reverse complement strand
TATGTGCCACATTTTCTTAATCCAGTCTATCGTTGTTGGACATTTGGGTTGGTTCCAAGTCTTTGCTAGTGTGAATAGTGCCGCAATAAACATACGTGTGCATGTGTCTTTATAGCAGCAAAAAATATGGTATATGTGCTGCTGAAGCAAGCACTATTTTATTTTATTTTTTGAGATGGAGTCTTGCTCTGTCGCCCAGGCTGGAGTGTAGTGGCACGATCTCGGCTCACTGCAACCTCTGCCTCCCAGGTTCACGCCATTCTCCTGCCTCAGCCTCCCGAGTAGCTGGGACTACAAGTGCCCGCCACCACACCAGGCTAATTTTTTTGTATTTTTAGTAGAGATGGGGTTTCACCATGTTAGCCAGGATGATCTCGATCTCCTGACCTCGTGATCCTCCCGCCTCAGCCTCCCAAAGTGCTGGGATTACAGGCGTGAGCCACTGCGCCCAGCCACACCTTCAGCATTAAAATCCACAGTGACCTTAACTCAAGCAAAAACCATTGGCAATCTATTCTCTCTGAAGTCTGCTACCTGGAGGCCTGTTTCGTCTATTTTTTTTTTTTTTTTTTTTTTTG
>NW_026666492.1:0-807 GCF_009828535.3 Hylobates moloch | reverse complement strand
TTTTTTGAGACACAGTCTCGCTCTGTCGCCCAGGCTGGAGTGCAGTGGCGAGGTCTCAGCTCACTGCAACCTCTGCCTCCGCGGTTCAAGCAATTCTCCTGCCTCACCCTCCTGAGTAGCTGGGATTACAAGTGCCCGCCCACCACACCTGGCTCATATTTGTATTTTTAGCAGAGACGGGGTTTCACCATGCTGGCCAGGCTGGTCTTAAATTCCTGACCTCAGGCAATCTGCCCACCTCGGACTCCCAAAGTGCTGGGATTACAGGTGTGAGCCACCACGCCTGGCGTGTTTTGTCAATCTTATGATCTCTGTTTTTTTCTTGTTTGTTTTTTTTGTTTTTTGTTTTTTTTTTCAAATTGAGATAGTCTCGCTGCAACACCCAGGCTGGGATGCAATGGCGCAATCTCATCTTACTACAACCTCCACCTCCCGGGTTCAAGCGATTCTTCTGCCTCAGCCTCCCGAGTAGCTGGGATTACAGGCATGTGCCATCCCGCCCAACTAATTTTTTTTTTTTTTGTATTTTTAGTAGAGATGGGGTTTCACCATGTTAGCTAGGCTGTTCTCGAACTCCCGACCTCAGGTGATCCGCCCGCCTCTGCCTCCCAAAGTTCTGGGATTACAGGTGTGAGCCACTGTGCCAGCCTGTTTTGTGAATCTTATGATCTTGGTTTTCATGTGAACGCTAGTCAGCTGTGCCTGAATTCTAAAGGCAGGAGGCTGTAATGAGGCATGTCTGGCCCCACTCTCTATGACGGCCTGAACTAGACTTTCAGGTTAACTTTCTTTTTTTTTTTTTTTTTT
>NW_026666491.1:737-1463 GCF_009828535.3 Hylobates moloch | reverse complement strand
GTGTGTCGGTGTAGTGTGGTGTGTGTGGGTGTGGGGTGTGTGTGTCTGTGTGGTATGTGTGTAGGTGTGTGTGTGGGTGTGATGGGGTGTGTGTGGTGTGTATGTAGTGTGGTGGGGTGTATGAATGCGTATGTGGGCTGTGTGTATGTGGTGTGTGTGGGTATGTGTGTCTGTATTTGGTGTGTGTGTAGGTGTGGTAGGGTGTGTGTCTGTATCTGTTGCATGTGTAGGTGTGGTGGGGTGTATGAATGCGTATGTGGGCTGTGTGTATGTGGTGTGTGTGGGTATGGGTGTGGTGAGGTGTGTGAATGCGTATGTGGGCTGTGTGTATGTGGTGTGTGTGGGTATGGGTGTGGTGAGGTGTGTGTGAGTCCGTAGTGTGTGCGCAGGTGTGGTGGGGTATGAGTCTGTGTGTGGTGTGTGTGGAGGTGTGGTGAGGGTGTGTGTCTGTGTGTGGTGTGTAATGTGTGCAGGTGTGGTAGGGTATGTGTGTCTGTATTTGGTGTGTGTGTAGGTGTGGTAGGGTGTGTGTCTGTATCTGTTGCATGTGTAGGTGTGGTGGGGTTTAAGAGTGTGTTTGTGTCTGTGTGGTATGTGTGTAGGTGTGTTGGGGTGTCTGTGTGTGGTGTGTAATATGTGTGCAGGTGTGTTGGGGTGTGTCTGTATTTGGTGTGTGCAACACACACCCCACCACACCTACACAAACACCACATAGACACACACCCC
>NW_026666491.1:0-727 GCF_009828535.3 Hylobates moloch | reverse complement strand
GTGTGTCGGTGTAGTGTGGTGTGTGTGGGTGTGGGGTGTGTGTGTCTGTGTGGTATGTGTGTAGGTGTGTGTGTAGGTGTGATGGGGTGTGTGTGGTGTGTATGTAGTGTGGTGGGGTGTATGAATGCGTATGTGGGCTGTGTGTATGTGGTGTGTGTGGGTATGTGTGTCTGTATTTGGTGTGTGTGTAGGTGTGGTAGGGTGTGTGTCTGTATCTGTTGCATGTGTAGGTGTGGTGGGGTGTATGAATGCGTATGTGGGCTGTGTGTATGTGGTGTGTGTGGGTATGGGTGTGGTGGGGTGTATGAATGCGTATGTGGGCTGTGTGTATGTGGTGTGTGTGGGTATGGGTGTGGTGAGGTGTGTGTGAGTCCGTAGTGTGTGCGCAGGTGTGGTAGGGTATGTGTGTCTGTATTTGGTGTGTGTGTAGGTGTGGTAGGGTGTGTGTCTGTGTGTGGTGTGTAATGTGTGCAGGTGTGGTAGGGTATGTGTGTCTGTATTTGGTGTGTGTGTAGGTGTGGTAGGGTGTGTGTCTGTATCTGTTGCATGTGTAGGTGTGGTGGGGTTTAAGAGTGTGTTTGTGTCTGTGTGGTATGTGTGTAGGTGTGTTGGGGTGTCTGTGTGTGGTGTGTAATATGTGTGCAGGTGTGTTGGGGTGTGTCTGTATTTGGTGTGTGCAACACACACCCCACCACACCTACACAAACACCACATAGACACACACCCC
>NW_026666490.1:0-1464 GCF_009828535.3 Hylobates moloch | reverse complement strand
AGTGTTATTCTTGCATTCCAACTCTAAGATAGATGTGGAGCTAGATAAGATTTGGAGCTTTTCCAAATCTGGCATGTTATAAATACCAACCAGAGAGACAGAGGATAGAAGGAGCAAGATAGTTAAACAAAATTTGGTATCTCTACCCCCACACTCTACAGTGGTCTAAAATCAGAGTGTTTCAACCCGGGGAGAAATGGCTTGAAGACCCGATTTCTCATGTCGTGTCTTTCTCTTAACTGAAACAGGCTGTCAAGGAGCCCTAATGTAAGTTAATGGTTCTTGAGTAAGAGAGGCTTTGCTGATAACAGTACTGCTTCTAAATTTCCCTGTCTAGTGCCCTGGAGGTTTTCACACTTCCATGTATAAATACTATGCTACGATTCAGGATGGTAGGAAATTAAGTCCATTTTTTGTTTTCTTTTTTTGTTTTTTTTTTGTTTTTTTTTTTTTTTAGTAGCAGAGGGCAACTGTGAATGGGGAAATGAGCAAAGAGGAGCAGCATGGTCCCTCCAGTGCAGGTGCTGTCTGAGACTAGCCAGTTTCTAGGAAAGAATGCACGTGGGAGTAGATTCCCTTAAAGCCACGAATGCTGAGTGATCCAGGGCAAGCTTGCAGCCCATGCTTCCATTGTCTCTCCACATTCCTGTGTAGGTGTTTTCCAGCCTTTAGTGAAGTCCCCTAGTAGGAGGGCTCACACCACCTCCCAATTCTGAAACTAACTATTCAGCTCCTAAGCAGGAAGAATAGGAAAGGAATATCATTATATTCATTAGCATTTTCCTTAGAGCTTTTCTTATCTTCTTCTCCACGTTTTCCCACTGTTTGCACTGAGGTGCCCACACTGTGGTTCAGTTAACACATGATGAACACACCCCCTTTTCCCACTCCGTGGCGCCTTTCTTTCTGCCTGTGTGTCTTTCACTCTGGCCCCTGTTGTCCCCCATAGCTGGCCTGTGAGGACTGAGGACAGAAGACATGAGGGCAGCAGGCTTTTTTTCAAACTGCCCATCCAGAGCGGCTGCAGGCAGCTATCCCGGGATGACTTAGAGTACTCATCTACATGTAATCAGTAGTATTCAGATGGCAAGAACCTCATGCAGTGATAAACTAATAGATGAGATGCTAGGCATCATGTGGAGGGGAGGGAACCGAGCAGCATGAGATGGGAAAAGAAAGATATTTGGCCCTCCAAGGCCCTCAACTGTGAGCACAGTGAATTTTTTCAATATCGGTAGCTGTGGGAGGTTGAGGTGTCATAGAGGAAACATCCAGTGCCATCTTCATCTTGCAGGAGACACGGCTCCATCCAGGGGACAGCTGACTGCCACCAGCCCCCGCTGTCAGTGGAGCGAACCCTGGGGACCCACCAGGGCTTAGGTCACACGCGCGGGGGAGCACACTGCCCACCAGCTGATGTCTGGGCAACAGAGCAGACACACCTAGCCTAGCACTTGAGGAGAT
>NW_026666489.1:0-1464 GCF_009828535.3 Hylobates moloch | reverse complement strand
TCTCCGCCCAGCTTCCACCTATGTAAGTCAACCATCTAGAAGATTCCGCACCAAGTAAGTCTGCACATAGATAGATACAGTCCAAGTCTAGCTCTCAACTGACCTTCTGCCCAGCTTCCAGGTTAGCTTCCATATCAATGGGCCCTTGAGAACGTTCTGAGGTTTGCAGATAGATAGGGTTCAAGTCAACCTCTCAGCTGACTTTCCACTCAGCCTGCAGGTGGGCTTTCAAATGAATGGGCCCTTGAGAATGTTCTGGACCTATTAAGTTTGTAGATATGGCCTAAGTCAAGCACTATCAGATGACACTCAGCCCAGCTTCCACGTATGTGAAGGAGCCATCTAGAATGTTCTGGATCCATTAAGCCAGCAGATAGGTACAGCCCAAGTCAGCTGACCTGCAGCCCAGCTTCCAAGTATGTGAAGGTACCATCTAGAATGTTCTGGATCCATTAAGCCTGCAGATACACACAGCACAAGTCAGCTGACATGCAGCCCAGCTTCCAGGTATGTGAAGGAACAATCTAGAATGTTCTGGATCCATTAAGCCAGCAGATAGGTACAGCCCAAGTCAGCTGACATGTAGCCCAGCTTCCAGGTATGTAAAGGAACCATCTAGAATGTTCTGGATCCATTAAGCCAGCAGATAGACACAGCCCAAGTAAAACCCTCAGTTGAACTTCAGCCCAGCTACAAGACACGTGATTGAACCAACTAGAACACAACTGCCCAATCAATCCTCCAGTTTCCTACAGCCCCAGTCAACACAATGTGGAGCAGAAGAACCTCCCAGCTGAGCCCTGCCAGCCCTCAGAATCACACCACATAAAAACAAGTTGGAGTTCCTCAATGCCTCTATGTTTCCAGGTTAATGTATCACATGTCAATTGATAACCAAAACAATCCCCTCACTCAGGATTAATAAAAAGCAATCTATGGAAGAAATTAGAAAGGCCTTCTTAGAGTAGCTGTTCCATGTTGAGCTGCATTCAAAGAGATGTTTGATGGCTGCCATCCTCCTGTTTTCCTCCCAGCTGACTCATTGTCCATGCCTGCTATTGTGAAACACAAACAACACAATATTGGTTTGTGGTTTGGGATCAAGATGATGAAGAAAAAGGAAGTGGGGCATATGGGTGTGTGTCATCTGCATGACAGACACGGATGACCTTGAGAACGCACGTAGAATAAGTTTCCACTCTGGAGTCCAGAAAGGAGGATGTGCTTCGCCTGCCCCTTCAGACCTTAATGCCGGCAAACGTATCCCTTTGTAAAGGGAAGAGCCAGAGCACTGAAGTGGCTGAAGAATTTCCCTGTGTTAGATATGAGTTCTAAGTTTCTTTTCAAAGAGTTAATATGCAGTATGTTCGATTGTTTGCCTTCTACTTTTTAACTTCCTTGTAAAGCAAACTTTTTTGATCACCTGCTCCACCCTGACTCATTCCAATTACCTGCTATCTGCTC
>NW_026666488.1:0-1464 GCF_009828535.3 Hylobates moloch | reverse complement strand
ACTTAGTATGATACTAGCTGTGGGCCTTTCATATATGACTTTTATTATGTTGAGATATGTTCATTCCATACTCAGTTTTCAAAGGGTTTATTATTAAAGAATATTAAATTTTATCAAATACTTTTTTAGCATAATGGAAATGATTACATGGATTTTGTCCTTCATTCTTTTTTTTTTTTTTTGAGATGAAGTCTTCCTCTGTCACCCAGGCTGGAGTGCAATGGCATGATCTCAGCTCACTGCAACCTCTGCCTCCAGGGTTCAAGCGATTCTCCTGCCTCAGCCTTCCAAGTAGCTGGGATTACAGGGGCCCACCACTACACCTGGCTAATTTTTGTATTTTTAGTAGAGATGGAGTTTTGCCGTGTTGACCAGGCTGGTTTTGAACTCCTGAACTCAGGTGATCCCCCTGCTTTGGCCTCCCAAAGTGCTGCGATTACAGGTGTGAGCCACTGCGCCCAGCCCCCTTCATTCTGTTTGTATGATATATCACATTGATTGATTTGCATGTTGAACCATCCTTGTATCTCTGGGATAAATTCCACTTGGTCATTATGAATTACCTATTTATGTATTGTTTAATTGAGTTTGCTAGGTTTTTTGCAAATTTTTGCATCAATAGTCTCAAATATGGGCCCGTAGTTTGCTTTTTAAATGTGTCTTTGTCTTGTTTTGATATCAGTGTAATACTAGCCTCAAAGAATGAGTTTGGAAATGTTCTTTCGTTCTCTATTTTTCAGTCTGGCCCTACAGACATTTTTTCATTATGGCTTTAGTTTTGTTACTTGTTATTGGTCTGTTCAGGTTTTGGATTTTTTCCTAGTTCACTCTTGGTAAGTTGTGTGTGTCTAAGAATTAATTTCCTCTAGGTTTTCTAATTTGTTGGCATACAATTACTTAGCCACTAATGATCCTTTGATTTTCTGAAACGTTACTTGTAATGTCTCCTTTCTCACCTCTGATTTTATTAATTTGTATCTTCTCTGTTTTTTAGCTAGCCTATCTAAATATTTGTCAGTTGTTTTACTCTTCAAAAAATCAACTTTTTGTTTCATTGATCTTTTGCATTGTTTTCTTCATTTCATGTCTACTCTAATTTTTATTTCTTTTCTTCTAATTTTGAGTTTGGTTTGGCCTTTTTATTCTAGTGAATTAAGATGTATTGTTAGGTTATTTATTTGCAGCTTTTCTGATTTTTATATACGCACTTACAGTTATAAATTTTCCTTTTATAATAGTACCTCTTTTACTATATTCCACAGGTTTTGCTATGCTATGTTTCTATTATTATTTGCTTCAAGAAATTTTTCCATTTTCTTTTTAGCATTTTTATTGACCTACTGATCATTCAAGAGCATATTGTTTAATGTCCAAGTGTTTGTATAGTTTCTGAAATTCATTTTTTAATGGATTTCTAGTTTGTTCCATTGTGGTCAGAGAAAATGCTTGATATTACTTCAAATT
>NW_026666487.1:0-1465 GCF_009828535.3 Hylobates moloch | reverse complement strand
GTAGTGGAGTGGAATCGAATGGAGTGGAATGGAGTGGAGTGGATTGGAATGGAACGGAATGAAATGGAAAGGAATGGAATGGAATGGACTGGAATGGAATGGTGAAATGAAATGTGAGCTGAGATTGTGCCACTCATTCCATCCTGGTTGAGAAAGTGAGATGCTGTCATAATAAAGGAATGGAATGGAATGGAGTGGAATGGTGTGCAATGGTATGGAATGAAATGGTATGGAATAGAATGGAGTGCTGTGGAGTGGAATGGAATAAGATGCAATGGAATGGAGTGGAGAGTAGTGGAGTGGACTGGAGTGCCGTGAAGTGGAATGGAAGGGTTTGGAATGGATTGGAGAGGAGTGGAGTGGAATGGAGTGGAATGGAGTGGGGTGGAGTGGAGTGGAGTGGAGTGGAGTGGAGTGGAATGGAATGGAATGGAATGGAATGGAATGGAATGGAATGGAACAGAATGCAATGGAATGGAAGGCAGTGGAATGGAATGGAATGGAATGGAATGGAATGGTTAAATGAAATATGAGTTGAGTTTGCGACACTGCACTCCAGCCTGGGTGACAGAGTGAGATCTTGTCGCAAGAAAGGAAAGGAATGGAAAGGAGTGGAATGGAATGGAATGCAGTGGAAGGGAATGGAATGGAATGGTGTGCAGTGTAGTGTACTGGATTGGAGTGGAGTGGAGAGGACAGGAATGGAGAGGAATGGGGGGGAATGGAATGGGTTGGAATGGAATGGAAGAGAGTAGAGTGGAGTGGACTGGAATGGAGTGGAATGGAATGGGATGGAATGGAATGGAATGGAATGGAATAGAGTGCAGTGGAATGGAGTCAAGTGGAGTGGAATGGAGTGGAATGGAATGGAATTGAGTGGAGTGGAGTAGAGTGGAATGGAATGGAATGGAATGGAATGGAATGGAACGGAAGGGTGAAATGAAATGTGAGCTGAGATAGTACCAGTGCACTGCACCCTGCGTGACAGAGTGAGATCCTGTCGTAAGAAAAGAATGGAATGGAATGTAGTAGAATGGAATGGGATGGGATGGAAGGGAGTGTAGTAGAGTGGAGTGAAGTGGAGTGGAATGGAGTGGAAATGAATCGAGTGGATTGGAGTGGAGAGGAGTGGAGGGTAGAGGACTGGAGTGGATTGGAATGGAGTGTGATGGAATGGGATGGAATGGAATAGAGTGGAGTGGAGTGGAGTTGATTGGGGTGGAATGGAGTTGAATGGAATGGAGTGGAGTGCAGTAGGTGGAGTGAAATGGAATAGAATGGAAAGGAATTGAGTAGAGAGGAGAGGAGTGGAGTGGAGCGGAATGGAGTGGAATCAAATGGGATGGAATAGAATGGAATGGAGTCGAGTGGAGTGGAATGGAGTGGAATGGAAGGGGAAGGAATGGAATGAAGTGGAGTGGAATGGAATGGAATGGAATGGAATGGAATGGAATGGAATGGAATG
>NW_026666486.1:235-1315 GCF_009828535.3 Hylobates moloch | reverse complement strand
AAAAAAAAAAAAAAAAAAAATTAGCCGGGCTTGGTGGTGGGAGCTTGTAATCCCAGCTGCTCAGGAGGCGAGGGCAGGAGAATTGCCTGAACTTGGGATGCGGAGGTTGCAGTGAGCCGAGATCGTGCCGCTGCACTCCAACCCAGGCGACAAAGCGAGACTCTGTTCCAAAAAAAAAAAAAAAAAAAAAAAAAGGCAAAAGGACAAGTGACTTGTGTCTACCCCAAGAGCCAGCTAGAACAGCTTGCCTGGTGGTAGAACAATAGTCTTGTAGGCAATGGCAGGCAAAAATCCCCTAGGCAGCTGTAAAACACTCGCTCGACCTCTCGAGCTCCTATTACTCTCTAGGCGTGGGACCCAGGCAGCAGTAAATCATGACAACCATCAGTGTGCTGTGGAGTGAGATCATCTGCAGGGATTCCTTAATGAAACGTGATGACTTCTCTGGCACTCCAGCAAGTGGGGTGTGCTGAGGACACCACGTTTTTCTCAGGAGATCAGTTATCAGCTTTTCCACATGTTCTCCTGAACCAGCACACAAAACCACCCAGGTGGCACCATGGCACCGACCTCAGGACTGTGCCGAGCTAGCTGGATAGCTTGCTTGCTTTTCCTTGTGAAGTTCTGGTTACAATGCACTGTACCAACTGCTCATTAAGGTCTTACTGTGTGTCAAGCAGTTGCAGGCACCAAGGAAACAAAAACAGGCAGGATTCTGTTGTTTTTATGAACTCTGCTCTCATGGAACTCATAGTCCAATAAATAAATGCGTCTGAGTCAAAATCAGACTTCCTTTTAAAAACGAATGTGGCCAGCTGGGTGTGGTGGCTCATGCCTGTAAATCCAACACTTATGGGGGCTGAGGCGGGTAGATCACATGAGGTCAGGAGTTCAAGAACAGCCTGGCCAACATGGTGAAACCCTGTCTCTACTAAAAATACAAAAAAATTAGCTGGGCGTGGTGGTGCATGCCTGTAATCACAGCTACTTGGGAGGCTGAGGCAGGAGGATTGCTTGAATCCAGGAGGCAGAGGTTGCAGTGAGCTGAGATTGTGCCACTGCACTCCAGCCCGGGTGACA
>NW_026666486.1:0-135 GCF_009828535.3 Hylobates moloch | reverse complement strand
AAAAAAAAAAAAAAAAAAAAAAAAAAAAAAAAAAAAAAAACAAGAATGTGGCCCTTCCTTGTGCTCTCAGGGCGGGGATGTGTGGAGGAGCGTGTCCACAAACAAGGCCTACAGGCACGTGTGGATAACCTGATG
>NW_026666485.1:0-1465 GCF_009828535.3 Hylobates moloch | reverse complement strand
TTGCTCTTTTCCTAATTGAATACCCTTTATTTCCTTCTCCTGCCTGATTGCTCTGGCCAGAACTTCCAGCACTATGTTGAATAGGAGCGGTGAGAGAGGGCATCCCTGTCTTGTGCCAGTTTTCAGAGGGAATGCTTCCAGTTTTTGGTCATTCAATATGATATTGGCTGTGGGTTTGTCATAGATAGCTCTTATTATTTTCAGATACGTCCCATCAATACCTAATTTATTGAGAGTTTTTAGCATGAAGGGTTGTTGAATTTTGTTCAAAGGCCTTTTCTGCATCTATTGAGATAATCATGTGGTTTTTGTCTTTGGTTCTGTTTATATGCTGGATTACATTTATTGATTTGCGTATGTTGAACCAGCCTTGCATCCCAGGGATGAAGCCCACTTGATCATGGTGGATAAGCTTTTTGATGTGCTGCTGGATTCGGTTTGCCAGTATTTTATTGAGGATTTTTGCATCAATGTTCATCAAGGATATTGGTCTGAAATTCTCTTTTTTGGTTATGTCTCTGCCAGGCTTTGGTATCAGGACGATGCTGGCTTCATAAAATGTGTTAGGGAGGATTCCCTCTTTTTCTATCGATTGGAATAGTTTCAGAAGGAATGGTACCAGTTCCTCCTTGTACCTCTGGTAGAATTCAGCTGTGAATCCATCAGGTCCTGGACTCTTTTTGGTTGGTAAGCTATTGATTATTGCCACAATTTCAGAACCTGTTATTGGTCTATTCAGAGATTCAACTTCTTCCTGATTTAGTCTTGGGAGGGTGTATTTGTCGAGGAATTTATCCATTTCTTCTAGATTTTCTAGTTTATTTGCATAGAGGTGTTTGTAGTATTCTCTGATGGTAGATTGTATTTCTGTGGGATCAGTGGTGATATCCCCTTTTTCGTTTTTTATTGCATCTATTTGAGTCTTCTCTCTTTTCTTCTTTATTAGTCTTGCTAGCGGTCTATCTATTTTGTTGATCCTTTCAAAAAACCAGCTCCTGGATTCATTAATTTTTTGAAGGGTTTTTTGTGTCTCTATTTCCTTCAGTTCTGCTCTGATTTTAGTTATTTCTAGCCTTCTGCTAGCTTTTGAATGTGTTTGCTCTTGCTTTTCTAGTTCTTTTAATTGTGATGTTAGGGTGTCAATTTTGGATCTTTCCTGCTTTCTCTTGTGGGCATTTAGTGCTATAAATTTCCCTCTACACACTGCTTTGAATGTGTCCCAGAGATTCTGGTATGTTGTGTCTTTGTTCTCGTTGGTTTCAAAGAACATCTTTATTTCTGCCTTCATTTCATTATGTACCCAATAGTCATTCAGGAGCAGGTTGTTCAGTTTCCATGTAGTTGAGCGGTTTTGAGTGAGTTTCTTAATCCTGAGTTCTAGTTTGATTGCACTGTGATCTGAGAGACAGTTTGTTGTAATTTCTGTTCTTTTACATTTGCTGAGGAGAGCTTTACTTCCAACTAT
>NW_026666484.1:0-1465 GCF_009828535.3 Hylobates moloch | reverse complement strand
TAGTGCTTTTAGGTAATCTTGGTTTTGATAAGATTACTAGACTGATCAGTCAGGGTCATGTTAAGCCAGTTTATCTTGGTTTCAGTAGTGCTTTAAACAAAACTCATGATATCCTTGTGTACAAGATGGAAGAAGAGTGGACCAGATGACAATATTTAGATGCAGTCATTCTTAACCTCCGTTGCTCTCCCAGTGGTCTAGCTGAGGTTTGTATCAAGTGGAATGGGAGGAATAGGGAAGAAGCCCCCACCTACCCTCTCCCCTTGTCCACTTGTCCTCCTTCACTAGTGGATAAAGTCCACGGGAACAAGCAAGTTATTTTAAATATGTATCTTCTGTTGTCAAAATCTGTAATTAGTTCTGCTCGCTGGACTGGGGACAGGAATCAAGGGAACATGAGGGTGAACGAGTTGACATGGTGTCCAGGAACACACTGTGCCTACATGCAGAATGTTTGTGTCAGGAAAGCCAGGCAGCAGGCAGGTGGTCTCAGATACCAAGCTAGTGTTGGGAAGCAAGATTCAGTCTCTTGAAGGCGATGTTCCTCATTGTGTGGTTTGTATCACTTGCTTCAGAATGATCTGGAGTACTTGTTACAATTCAAATTTTGAGCCCAATCCTAGACCTCCTAAGCCTGCATCTCTAGGGATGGGTCTCAGTAGTCAATATTGGAAACGTGCAGGTCCCTAGGAGATGCTTATGCATACAGATTTGAACTGTTGTGTTTACGGGTTAGGGAGCTGGCAAAAGCAAGGAATATACCAAGCCCTTGGGTGGGAAGGCTCCATAACCTTGGCACCGTTAGCATTCTGGGCGGAACAGGATTCTGCCACATGCTTCGCAGCATCCCTAGCCTCTACCCTCTAACACAGTATTCCAGTTGTGAAAACCAAAAATGTCACCTGGGAGGCAAAATAGTCACCAGTTGGGAACCGGAACCACTGCTTTGTGGGATCAGAGTGGTTACTTTGTTCCCAATCCAAGGATCAGAACACACGATGAGAGAAAGTCCAGCTATTGGAACTGGAGTGCCAAGTTGAAGCTAGACTTACAACAAAAGCTCCAAAAGCTCCTTTATAGGGCTGATCCCATGCCTCAGCTACCTAGCTTGTACAGATGTCATGTAACTAGATTTGGTGACAGAAGGAATTTAAAGGCTAGAACTAGATAGGGTCTTTCAGGTTAGGCCAGCACACAACGTGGACTTTTGACATCATCCAGATGCTTGAACCAACCTCAGTCCTGAGGCAGAATTTCCCGTGGCATCTGATACACAGCCTGGATTTGGAGCACTCACTGGGATTAGATGCCATGGGAATATTGTGTTTAGGAACTCTGAAAGAGACAGGCTTCAACAAAGCAGGCCTAAGCAACGCGTAGTGTCTGAACTTCTTTATCAGCTTCCATTCCAGCCCACAAGGACAAAGGCGTCACAGATATATCCACTGTGGCTAACCTGTCCTCA
>NW_026666483.1:0-1465 GCF_009828535.3 Hylobates moloch | reverse complement strand
TCACAGAGTACTTCTGTGTAGCTTTTATTTGAAGATATTCCTTTTTCAAGAATAGGCCTCTTTGCGCTCCGAATGTCCACTTGCAGTTTCTACAGAAGGAGTGTTTCTGAACTGAACAATCAAAAGTAAGGTTCAACTCTGTTAGTTGAATGCAGAGAACAGAAAGAAGTTTCACAGAATACTTCTATGTAGTTTTTATTTGAAGATATTCCTTTTTCCACTATAGGCATTTTAGCGCCCGAATCTCCACTTGCAGTTTCTACAGAAAGAGTGTTTCAGAACTGCTCAATCAAAAGTCAGGTTCAACTCCGTTACTTGAATGCAAAGAACAGAAAGAAGTTTCACAGAATGCTTCGGTGTAGTTTTTATTTGAAGATATATCTTTTTCCACAATACATCTCTTAGCGCTCAGAATGTCCTCTTGCAGTTTCTACGGAAAGAGTGTTTCAGAAATACTCAATCAAAGTAAGGTTCAACTCTGTGAGTTAAATGCACAGAACTGAAAGAAGTTTCACAGAATGCTTCTGTGTAGTGAGCATTTGAAGATATTCCATTTTCCACTATGGGCCCCGTAGCGCTAGGAATGTCCACCTGCAGTTTCCACAGAAAGAGTGTTTCAGAACTGCGCAATCAAAAGTAAGGTTCAACTCTGTTAGTTGAATCAACAGTTCCGAAAGGAGTTGCACAGAATGCTTCTTTGTAGTTTTTATTTGAAGATATTCCTTTTTCCAGTATTGGCCTCTTAGCCCTCCGAATGTCCACTTGCAGTTTCTACAGAAAGAGTGTTTAAGAATTCCTCAATCAAAAGTAAGGTTCAACTCTGTTACTTGAATGCACAGAACAGAAAGAAGTTTCACAGAATGCTTCTATGTAGTTTTTATTTGAAGATATTCCTTTTTCCACTATCGGCTTCTTACCACTCCGAATGTCCACTTCCAGTTTCAACAGAAAGAGGGTTTCAAAACCCCTCAATCAAAGGTAAGGTTCAAATCTGTTAGTTGAATGCACAGATCAGAAAGAAGTTTCACAGAGTACTTCTGTGTAGCTTTTATTTGAAGATATTCCTTTTTCCACTATAGGCCTCTTTGCGCTCCGAAGGTCCTCTTGCAGTTTCTACAGAAAGAGTGTTTCTGAACTGAACAATCAAAAGTAAGGTTCAACTCTGTTAGTTGAATGAGGAGAACAGAAAGAAGTTTCACAGAATGCTTCTGTGTAGTTTTTATTTGAAGATATTCCTTTTTCCACTATAGGCATTTTAGCGCTCTGAATGTCCACTTGCAGTTTCTACAGAAAGAGTGTTTAAGAACTGCTCAATCAAAAGTAAATTTCAACTCTGTTTCTTGAATGCACAGAACAGAAAGAAGTTTCACAGAATGCTTCAATGTAGTTTTTGTTTGAAGATATTCCTTTTTCGACTATAGGCCTCTTACCACTCCGAATGTCCACTTCCAGTTTCTACAGAAAG
>NW_026666482.1:1394-1466 GCF_009828535.3 Hylobates moloch | reverse complement strand
CAAAAGCAATGGCAACAAAAGCCAAAATTGACAAATGGGATCTAATTTTTTTTTTTTTTTTTTTTTTTTTTT
>NW_026666482.1:203-1294 GCF_009828535.3 Hylobates moloch | reverse complement strand
TTTTTTTTTTTTTTGAGACGGAGTCTCGCTCTGTCGCCCAGGCTGGAGTGCAGTGGCGCAATCTCGGCTCACTGCAAGCTCCGCCTCCCGGGTTCACGCCATTCTCCTGCCTCAGCCTCTCCGAGTAGCTGGGACTAGAGGCGCCCGCCACCACGCCCGGCTAATTTTTTGTATTTTTAGTAGAGACGGGGTTTCACCGTGGTCTCGATCTCCTGACCTCGTGATCCGCCCGCCTCGGCCTCCCAAAGTGCTGGGATTACAAGCGTGAGCCACCGCGCCCGGCTGATCTAATTTAACTAAAGAGCTTCTGCACAGCAAAAGAAACTACCATCAGAGTGAACAGGCAACCTACAGAATGGGAGAAAATTTTTGCAACCTACTCATCTGACAAAGGGCTAATATCCAGAATCTACAATGAACTCAAACAAACTTACAAGAAAAAAACAACCCCATCAAAAAGTGGGCGAAGGACATAAACAGACACTTCTCAAAAGAAGACATTTATGCAGCCAAAAAACACATGAAAAAATGCTCATCATCACTGGCCATCAGAGAAATGCAAATCAAAACCACAATGAGATACCATCTCACAACAGTTAGAATGGCCATCATTAAAAAATCAGGAAACAACAGGTGCTGGAGAGGATGTGGAGAAATAGGAACACTTTTACACTGCTGGTGGGACTGTAAACTAGTTCAACCATTGTGGAAGTCAGTGTGGCGATTCCTCAGGGATCTAGAACTAGAAATGCCATTTGACCCAGCCATCCCATTACTGGGTATATACCCAAAGGACTATAAATCATGCTGCTATAAAGACAGATGCACACGTATGTTTATTGTGGCACTATTCACAATAGCAAAGACTTGGAACCAACCCAAATGTTCAACGATAGATTGGATTAAGAAAATGTGGCACAGAGACACCATGGAATACTATGCAGCAATAAAAAATTATGAGCTCATGTCCTTTGTAGGGACATGGATGAAACTGGAAAACATCATTCTCAGTAAACTATCACAAGGACAAAAAACCAAACACTGCATGTTCTCACTCATAGGTGGGAATTGAACAATAAGAACTCATGGAC
>NW_026666482.1:0-103 GCF_009828535.3 Hylobates moloch | reverse complement strand
CTATAAATCATGCTGCTATAAAGACAGATGCACACGTATGTTTATTGTGGCACTATTCACAATAGCAAAGACTTGGAACCAACCCAAATGTTCAACGATAGAT
>NW_026666481.1:0-1466 GCF_009828535.3 Hylobates moloch | reverse complement strand
GGGGGAAGAGGAGCTGCTAGTAAGCCTGTTCTGAGTGGTCTTCTGGGTGCACATATGCAGTAGCTGTACATGCTTATTCATATTTTGCATGTCTCATTGGCATCTTAGACCTCTAGCCAGGAGTGTATTTTTGTTTGTTTGCTTGAGGCAGAGTTTCGCTCTGTTGCCCAGGCTGGAGTGCAGCTGTGCAATCTCTGCGCACTGCAACCTCTGCCTCTCAAGTTCAAGCCATTCTCGTGCCTCGGCCTCCTGAGTAGCTGGGATTACAGGCATGCAGCACCATACCTGGCTAATTTTTGTGTTTTTAGTGAAGACGGGGTTTCACTATGTTGGCCAGTCTAGTCTTGAGCTTCTGGTTTCAATTGATCCATTCTTCTCATCCTCCCAAAGTGCTGGGAGTACAAGTGTGAGCCACCGTGCCCAGCTGGGGGGTGTATTGTTTGCTATTAAAATAAGCAAAAGTTAAGTTTGAGGACAGGGAAAATCAAAATGCACATGCTCTCTCGAACAGAAAGTCCTTCATGAAGATAGCTTTGCTTGAATGAGCCCAATTACAATGCGAATGCTGAAGCTTATTGTGTTGGCTGTACAGTCACCACAGTTTCAATGAAGGGGTGGCCTGCCCTTCCACACCTGTGGGTGTTTCTCGTCAGGTGGAATGAGAGAGTGAGAAAAGAAAGAGACACAAAGTATAGAGAAAGAAAAGTGGACCCAGGGGACCGGCACTCAGCATACGGAGGACCCACGCCGGCACTGGTCTCTGAGTTCCCTCAGTATTTATTGATCATTATCTCTACCATCTTGGAGACTGGGATGTGGCAGGACAATAGGGTAACAGTGGCGAGAGGGTCAGCAGGAAAACGTGAACAAATGTGTCTGTCATAAACAAGGTTAGAAAAGGTGCGGTGCCTTGATGTGCACGTATACAAACATCTCGGTGCATTAAAGAACAGTATTGCCACCAGCATGTCTCAACGCCAGCCCTAAGGCCGTTTTCTCCTATCTCAGTGAAAAGAACATACAATTGGGTTTTACACCGAGACATTCCATTGCCCAGGGACGAGCAGGAGACAGATGCCTTCCTCTTATATCCACTGCAAAGAGATCTTCCTCTTTTACTCATCCTCCTCAGCACAGACCATTTACAGGTGTCGGGCTCGGGGACGGTCGGGTCTTTCCCTTCCCAGGAGGCCGTATCTCAGACTATCATATGGGGAGAAACCTTGGACAATACCTGGTTTTCCTAGGCAGAGGCCCCTGTGGCCTTCCGCAGTGTATTGTATCCCTGGGTACTTGAGATTAGGGAGTGGTGATGAATTTTAACAAGCATACTGTCTTCGAGCACTTTTTTAACAAAGCACATTCTGCATAGCCCTAAATCCATTAAACCTTAAGTCAACACAGCACAAGTCTCTGTGGGCACAGGGTTGGGGCTAGGGTTACAGATTAACAGCA
This sequence comes from Hylobates moloch, assembly GCF_009828535.3. NCBI lineage: Eukaryota > Metazoa > Chordata > Mammalia > Primates > Hylobatidae > Hylobates > Hylobates moloch. Next base: position 11 of record NW_026666481.1, on the reverse strand, counting down.
TCTCAAGGCAG
>NW_026666480.1:0-1466 GCF_009828535.3 Hylobates moloch | reverse complement strand
AAAGCACTTATGGCTCCAGGACACAGGGGTGCAGCCTTTGTACTTATACATCAGCTGGAGACAATGGGAGGGGGTGGGCAGACAGTACCCCTCTTTGCTCTTGCTAGGCAGGGATCTCTTGCTGGCTGAATGATGGGGTGGGAACCTGCTCTGGGCAGGCTGCCCTGGGGCCCTGTTCTCACGTGCCAGCCCCTTGCCCCTGGGCATTTCCAGGCCACGCTCCAGGAGGATGCGGACAACCTACCCGTGATTCTAGGGGAGCCAGAGAAAGAGCAGAGGGTGCAGCAGCTGGTAAGTCCTAGGTCAAGGGCTGGAGGCAGCCTGCTGTGGGCAGAGGTACCTTCCCTCATGAGGAGCCCTTGGTTCTGACCCCACAGGAATCGGAGCTCAGCAAGAAGCGAAAGAAATGCCAGAGCCTGGAGCAGGAGGCCTGGAAAAAGCAGAGGCGATGTGAGGAGCTGGTGAGCTCTTGAGGGCAGCCCAGAGGCCAGCTCCTCCCTTCTCCCCGGCCAGCCAGGTGGTGGGCTCCCTCTGAGCTCTGCTCCCACCCCGGCTGCCCTCAAGAACACATTTTCCCTCCTGCTCCTTTCCTTTCCTGGCTGGTGCAGGTTCCTGCAGGGGAGGAAGGCCTTGCCTGGGAGGAGGGCGGGGTCCTCTGTGTGGGGAGAGGGGGAATGTGGGTGCTGGGCTGCCTCCTGAGAGCTCCTCTGCCCGCTCAGGAACTGCAGCTGAGAGAAGTGCAGAACTGGTGGAGGAGAACTCCCGGCTCAGTGGGAGAGCCCCAGAGAAGGAGCAGCTACCACTTCCGCCCAGGTGCTGTGGAGACCTGTGCTCCCACCAGGGCCCCGGTACCCAGCCAAGGGGCTTTCTCCTCCACCCCTGAGCAGGGGTAGGGGACTGTTCGCACTGTGAGGGCGCTGGTGGGTCAAGGCTCACCCACCCAACTCCCTGCCACTGCCCCCTCGCCAGGTGGAGTGGGAGAATGCGGAGCTGAGGGGCCAGCTCCTGGGGGTGACACGGGAGAGGGACTCAGCCCTTCGCAAGAGCCAGGGCCTGCAGAGCAAGCTGGAGAGCCTGGAGCAAGTGCTGAAGGTGAGGGGATGGTGCAGGTGGGAGAGGGTGCTGGGCCCTGGCATGGGGAGCAAGTGGGACAGCAGAATCTGCTTAGTGAGGGGCACTAAGGCCTGGGCCTGGAGCTGCCCCAGGCTCAGTTTCCTTTGTAATAGAGGAATCTGGAGCAAATGGTGTTTGAGGCATCCTCATCTCAGATCTTCTCTAGAAATGGCCAAGTGGGGGCTCTGGCCTTGACTCGGATCTTGTGTGTCAGCACCTTCGGGAGGTGGCCCAGCGGCGGCGGCAGCTGGAGGTGGAGCATGAACAGGCTCGGCTCAGCCTACGGGAGAAGCAGGAGGAGGTCCGGAGGCTGCAGCAGGTGGGGCGGCAGTGAGGGAAGCTGGCAGGCTGCT
>NW_026666479.1:0-1466 GCF_009828535.3 Hylobates moloch | reverse complement strand
TAGGAGATACACCTAATGCTAAATGACGACTTAATGGGTGCAGGAAATCAACATGGCACATGGATACATATGTAACAAACCTGCACATTGTGCACATGTACCCTAAAACCCTAAAGTATAATAAAAAAAAAATTATGGGAAAAAAAAATTTTACAGCCTTTTTAATAATTTTACAGCCCAAAAAGAGAATTTTAACTGCACTAGCCCATCCTTTACATAAAGTCCTGGGGAATGATTTTTATTCACTGTTTCTTGTTCTATTTTTTGTGGAGGCAAAACTGTTTCATCTCTTTCCTTCTGTTTGCCATTTTAATGACGAATATTAGCCAGGTTGTCTTTCCCACCATATTAGTCTGTTCTTTCCTTGCTATAAAGAAATGCCTGAGATGGGGTAATTATACAGAAAAGAGGTTTGATTGAATCACAGTTCCACAGGCTGTACAGGAAGCATGGTACTGGCATCTGCTTGGCTTCTTGGGAGGCCTCAGAAAGCTTACAGTCATGGCAGAAGGTGAAGGGAGAGGAGACACATCATATGGTGAAAGCAGGAGCAGGAAAGCAAGCAGGGGAGATGCTACCCACTTTTCAACAACCAGATTTTGTGAGAACTCACTCACTATTGTGAGGACAGCACCAGTAGATGGCGTTAAACTCTTCAGGAGAAACTGCCCCCATGGTCCAATCACCCCCCACCGGGCCCCACCTCCAACACTGGGGATTACAATTCCACATGAGATTTGGGCTGGGACACATATTTAAACTGTATCACCCACACGTAAATATTCTTGTCAGGACTATTTCTGCATATATTAAACCAGAGTTTCTCAACCTTGGCGCTTTTGGCATTTTGGGCTGAATAATTGCATGAGTTTGCTAGGGCTGCCATTACCAAATATCACAGACTGGGTGGCTTAAACAACAGGAATAGATTTTCTCAGAGTTCTAGAGGTTTAAAGGTGTCAGCAGGTTTGGTTTCTTCTGAGGCCTCTCTTCTTGGTTTGCAGGTAGTCACCTTCTCATTGTATCCTCACATGTCTTTCCTCTGTGGAAGCACATTTCTGGTATCTCTGTGTGCAAATTTCCTCTTCTTATAAGGACATCAATGAGATGGATTAGGACTCCCTCTCCTAAAAGACCTCATTTTAACTTAGTCATTTCTTGAAAGGCTCTATCTCCAAATAAGAGTCACATTCTGAGGTACAAAAGATTTTTCTTCAGTACATGAATTTTGAGAGGATGCAATTCAGCCTGTAACAATAATTCTTTGTTGTAGGGACTGTCCTGTGCACTGCAAGATGTTTAGCAGCATCCCTCACCTTCACCCACTGGATACCATTAGCAACCCCCAGTTGTAACAACCAAAAACATCTCTAGACACTGTCAAATGTCCCTGAGATCAGAATACTGGAAAAATCACCCTTGGTTGAGAACTGCTGTCTTAGGAAAACTTTTTTTTTTTTTTTTTT
>NW_026666478.1:0-1466 GCF_009828535.3 Hylobates moloch | reverse complement strand
CAGCACCCAATTCTCCTGCACACCCAGCAGAAAACGATCACAGCTGCAGTCCTCCCAAGCACGATGCAGCCTGCCAGAAAGCAGCAGCACCATGCCGTTTCTCCAGCAGGTGGACGTGTCCAGACCATCACCTCTAATAAGGCCTCCGGGCTCTCATTGCTAGTAAGAGAGTAAACTGTCCCCTGAGCCTGCTTCCCGAGACAGGACAATTCAGTTCTATCCTGGTTGGGGTTTAATAAGACTTCGCTGTTAGTGAAAATGACAGAGCTCCAGGGATAAAGGGAAAGGTGGTGGTGGGAGGGGAGCTCACTAAGCTGGGTGCAGGAATTCCCCTTCCTCTACCCAGCCCTACCTTCTGTGGCCATTCCGGAGCCAAAGCCCTCTTGCTGGGTGTTCACGGAGTATTGATTCAGTCTGCAAGCAATTTTAATATTTCTTCAGGGACTTTCCAGCAACAGCACAAGTCATTAATTCACCCTCCCAAATTGCTTATTCAATAGCAGGAACATGGCTCCTGAATAAAGTCCCAGAATTTATGTGACTCGCATGAGTCAGGAGGTCAAACAACTGTTATGGAGCGAAGTTAAAAATCCAAATAAAATATTGACACCTTTTTGGGGAGGGGGAGGGGGAGGGGGGAAGCAAAGGTATTTAAAACAGGTTTTTGTTGCAATGCCCCCAGGATAAAGAATGGAAGGAGACTGAAGACAAGTTGGAGTTTATAAAATCAATGGAATTTATTGCACAGCTACTTGGCATTTAATAATTCTCTCATTTCCACATCCCACTCCCCCACCCCATCTTGTCCATAGACAGAGAGATACACAGGTATACAAATGCACATTTATGTACATCAATACTGGTGCATGGACCAATATAAAAACATGATTGTGATGTGAAAATCTCAAACACCTCAGGAAGGGAACAATGATGGTGTAGAGTCTCGCTGTAGTTTACATATTTGACAGAAATGGGCATAACTTGGCAGATATTCATGAAGCAGGTTTTGATAAATATATCCACTATTAAAAATCTTAGATCAATGCATTGGAGCAGACCTGAATATAAAGATACACTAATCATAGAAATAGATCCTCAAAACAGAAATTGAGAAACACATCTATATGTAGTATAATCATGCAATCACGTACATGATTTGGAAACTAGATAGATGAAAATAATTTGGAAAATTTCCCCCCCAAACCTACCAGTGCATATAAAATTCACTGAAGCCTATAGCCACTTAATCTAAAATTGTGATTTGTTAGTAACACAGACATGATGCTTATCAAATACAGCTATGGCACATGCATGGGAGAGGATAAGCATGTTTAAAATCACAGCTACATGTGCTCTCTGTTAATTGTCTACATATATAATTGCTCAATTTTCCAAAATCATGGATATGAAAAGGCTGAAGGAAAAATTTGTTCATGTCCAAATAGTTAATAAATAAATATATATAT
>NW_026666477.1:0-1466 GCF_009828535.3 Hylobates moloch | reverse complement strand
CTCTGTAGTTTTTATTTGAAGTTATTCCTTTTTCCACTATAGGCCCCCTAGCGCTCCGAATGTCCACTTGCAGTTTCTACAGAAAGAGTGTTTCAGAACTGCTCACTCAAAAGCAATTTTCAACATTGTTATTTGAATGCACAGAACAGAGAGAAGTTTCACAGAATTCTTCTGTGCAGTTATATTTTGAAGAGATTCCTTTTTCCACTATAGGCCCCCTAGCGCTCCGAATGTCCACTTGCAGTTTCTACAGAAAGAGTGTTTCAGAACTGCTCAATCAAAAGTAAGCTTCAACACTATTAGTTGAACACACAGAACAGAAAGAAGTTTCACAGAATGCTTCTGTGTTGATTTTATTGGAAGATGTTCCTTTTTCCAATATAGGGCCCTTGGTGCTCCGAATGTCCTCTTGCAGTTTCTACAGAAAGAGAGATTCAGAACTGCTCAATCAAAAGCAATCTTTAACTCTGTTAGTTGAATGCACAGAACAGAAGGAGTTTCACAGAATGCTTCTATGTAGTGTTTATTTGTAGATATTCCTTTTTCCACTATAGGCCCCCTAGCGCTCCGAATGTCCATGTGCAGTTTCTACACAAAGAGTGTTTCAGAACTGCTCAATCAAAAGGAAAATTCAACTCTGTTAGTTGAATGGACAGAACAGAAAGAAGTGTCACAGAATACTTCTGTGTAGTTTTTATTTGAAGATATTTCTTTTTCCACTACAGGCCCTTTAGTGCTCTGAATATCCACCTGCAGTTTCTACAGAAAGAGGGTTTGAGAACTGGTCAATCAAAAGTAAGCTTCAACTCTGTTAGTTGAATGCACAGAACAGAAAGACGTTTCACAGAATGCTTCTGTGTAGTTTTTACTTGAAGATATTTCTTTTTCCTCTGTAGGCCAGATAGCGCTTCGAATGTCCACTTGCATTTTCTACAGAAAGAGTGTTTCAGAACTCCTCAATCAAAAGTAAGGTTCCACCCCTTTAGTTGAATACACAGAACAGAAAGAAGTTTCACATAACGCTTCTGTGTTGTTTTTATTGGACGATGTTACTTTTTCCACTGTAGGCCCCTTTGCGCTCTGAATGTCTCCGTGCAGTTTCTACAGAGAGTTTCAGAACTGCTGAATCAAAAGAAGATTCAACTCGGTTAGTTGAATGCTCAGAACTGAAAGAAGTTTCACATAATCCTTCTCTGTAGTTTTTATTTGAAGATATTCCTTTTTCCACTATAGGCCCCCTAGCGCTCCGAATGTCCACTTGCAGTTTCTACAGAAAGAGTGTTTCAGAACTGCTCACTCAAAAGCAATTTTCAAAATAGTTAGTTGAATGCACACAACAGAGAGAAGTTTCACAGAATTCTTCTGTGTAGTTATATTTTGAAGAGATTCCTTTTTCCACTATAGGCCCCCTAGCGCTCTGAATGTCCACTTGCAGTTTCTACAGAAAGAGTGTTTCAGAACTGCGC
>NW_026666476.1:0-1467 GCF_009828535.3 Hylobates moloch | reverse complement strand
GAAGGTTGCACATGGGAAGACGGGGAATAGAAATGGGGAGTGGGAATCAAAATAAATGAGAGAGGGACTTTATATGGATCAGTGATAATAACTCAATCCTCTATTTGACGAAGAAGGAGAAGGAAGAGGAAGAAAAAGAAAGTGGGATAAAGGATCAGAAAGGGAGGAAAATAGAAAAAATTAGAGTATGACTGCAGGATAGACCTGTTTTGTTGTCACTGAGTTGGTTGGTTGGTTGTCTGTTGTATTTTTCATATGTTTTGCCATGTTGGCCAGACTGGTCTCCAACTCCTGGCCCGAAGTGATCAACTCGCCTCGGCCCCCCAGAGTGCCGGGACCACAGGCATGAGCCACCACGTCCAGCCCCCAGATTGCTTCTGGCCTCCGTGGTATACCTCCCAGATGGGGCGGTCGGGCAGAGGCGCTCCCCACATCCCAGACGGGGCGGCCGGGCAGAGGTGCTCCTCACTTCCCAGACCGGGCGGCCAGGCAGAGACGCTCCTCACTTCTTCCCAGATGGGGCGGCCAGGCAGAGGTGCTCCTCACTTCTTCCCGGACGGGGCGGCCGGGCAGAGGCGCTCCTCACTTCCCAGATGGGGCGGCCAGGCAGAGGCGCTCCTCACTTCTTCCCGGACGGGGCGGCCGGGCGGCGGCGCTCCCTTCTTCCCGGACGGGGCGGCCGGGCAGAGGCGCTCCTCACTTCTTCCCGGATGGGGCGGCCGGGCGGAGGCGCTCCTCTCTTCCCAGATGAGGCAGCCGGGCAGAGGCGCTCCTCACTTCTTCCCAGACGGGGCGGCCGGGCAGAGGCGCTCCTCACTTCCCAGACGGGGTGGCCGGGCAGAGGCGCTCCTCACTTCTTCCCGGCCGGGGCGGCCGGGCAGAGGCGCTCCTCTCTTCCCAGATGAGGCGGCCGGGCAGAGGCGCTCCTCACTTCTTCCTGGACGGGGCGGCTGGGCAGAGGCGGTCCTCAATTCCCAGACGGGGCGGCCAGGCAGAGGCGCTCCCCACTTCTTCCCGGACGGGGCGGCCGGGCAGAGTCGCTCCTCACCTCCCAGATGAGGTGGCCGGGCAGAGGCGCTCCTCACTTCTTCCCAGACAGGGCGGCCAGGCAGAGGCGCTCCTCACTTCCCAGACGATGGGTGGCCGGGCAGAGGCGCTCCTCACTTCCCAGACGATGGGTGGCCGGGCAGAGGAGCTCCTCACCTCCCAGAGGATGGGTGGCCGGGCAGAGGTGCTCCTCACCTCCCAGAGGATGGGTGGCCGGGCAGAGGTGCTCCTCACCTCCCAGACGGGGCGGCGGCCGGGCAGGGGCTGCAATCCCAGCACCCTGGTAGGCCAAGGCAGGCGGCTGGGAGGCGGAGGCTGCCGTGAGCCAAGACCACGCCACCGCACTCCAGCCCCGGGCCACACGGGAGCACCTAGTGAGCGAGACTCCGCCCGCAGTCCCAGCACTTCGGTAGGCCGAGG
>NW_026666475.1:0-1467 GCF_009828535.3 Hylobates moloch | reverse complement strand
GCATAGGATCTCCAATGGAAGAGAGAGAGAAATTACTTAAGCAGGTGGGCAAAACAAACATACTTATTTTGAGATGTCTGGTTTTGGTACATGTATTGATTTGTTTTATTTAAGGGATATTAATGCAAGTAGTAAAGCTAGTAAGTGTATTGTCTAAAAACAGTTTATGTGAAGAAATGACTTTTTAATCTAGATTTTCTTCCTATTATTATTATTATTATTATTATTATTATTATTTTTGATGTAGGATCTTGCTGTGTAACCCAGGCTGGAGCACAGTGGTGCAATCATAGCTCACTGTAGCCCTGAGCTGCTGGGCTCAAGTGATCCTCCACCTCAGCCTCCCGAGTAGCTGGGACTGCAGGCATGTGCCAACACACCAATTTTTTATTTTTATTTTTTGTAGAGATAGGGTTTTACTGTGTTGCCTGGGCTGGTCTCCAGCTCCTGGCCTCAAGCAATCCTCCCATTTCAGCCTCTCCAAGTGTTGGGACTATAGGCACCCAGCCTAGATTTTCTTAATCAAGTATTTCATATTAACTTAGGTGAAGCTAACTTTTCCTTATTAGGAATACTTGAAACTCTTCTTTATTGGTCATTAAATATTTAGATAATCTTTTTGAAGATATGTTTCATTATTGTTTTGGGCCTTGTATTTAGAAAATGGAGTATCCCAAGGCTAATGACTTTTTGTGGTTGTTATTATCAGTGCCTCCATGAAGAGAATGGAATTAAAATGTCCTGTGAAATTACCATATGTCCTAAAGTCATGACACATGTAACATGTATTTAGTAGCTTTCTTACTACCCCAAGGGTGGATTTAGTTTAGCTCCAAATTATAATTAGCATGTTGTTTATCCTGACACATCCTAACTATAAGGGCCTTAGGAGAACTTCATATGTATTTGGGCACAGCTCCAGTCAGGGACTCCTTTGCCCTTAGACTTAGATCAAGCCCAGTGCATTTAGAAGAAACGTAGGTATCAATTCAGGGACTATTTAATTATTAGAATCATTCCAGAAAGGTATTAAATCTAGAACCTGTGTAGTTCCTTGGAAAGAAATCACTGAAGGGTGGGGAGGAGTGATCTTGAGGTACGCCTACCACATAAAATATAGAATGGCTACTTAAATTTGAATTTCATATAAGCAATAAATAATCTTTCAGATATATATATGTATATGGAAAAATTATTCACTGCTTGTGAATGATACGGATATTCCAGATATTACATGGTACATATATCCTCTCAAAGATGTTCACTATTTATCTGAAATTCAAATTTGACTGGGCTTGCTCAATCTAGCAACCCTACCTTGTGGGAAACTGAAGGGAATCTCAGAAATCCTAGATGTTTATATCAACTTATCCAGGCCTGAAGATTGCCAACCTCGTGGTGCCCAGAGGGTAGCTGTGACTATATCAGTTACTACCCTTACTTTGAGGAAAAAGGATGGAATCTGTG
>NW_026666474.1:0-1467 GCF_009828535.3 Hylobates moloch | reverse complement strand
CAGATCAGAAATAAGCTTCGCAGAATGATTCTGTGTAGTTTTTATTTTAAGATATACCTTTTTCCACTATAGGCTCCTTACTTCTCCGAATATCCGCTGGCAGTTTCTACAGAAAGAGTGTTTCAGAACCTCTCAATCAACAGTAATGTTCAACTCTGTTAGTTGAATGCACAGAGCAGAAAGAAGTTTGGCAGAATGCTTCTGTGTAGTTCTTATTTGAAGATACTCCGTTTTCCACTATAGGGGGCTTAGCGCTCCGAATGTCCCCTTGCACTTTTTAAAGTAAGAGAGATTTAGAACTTCCCAAACAAAAGAAAGTTTCAACTCTGTCAGTTGAATGCACAGAACACAAAGAAATTTGGCAGAATTATTCTGTGTAGTTTTATTTCAAGATATTCCCTTTTCCACTATCCCCGCTTAGCGCTCTGGATGTCCCCTTGCAGTTTACAGAGAAAGAGTGTTTGAAAACTCCTCAATCAAAAATAAGGGTCAACTCTGCTAGTTGAATGCACAGATGAGAAAGAAGTTTCACAGAATCATTCTGTGTAGTTTTAATATGAAGATATTACTTTTTCCACTGTAGGCCACTTAACGAACGGAATGTCCGCTTGCAATTTCTACAGAAAGTGTCTTTCAGAACTTCTCAATCAACAGTAAGGTTCAACTCTGTTAGTTGAATGGACAGAACCAAAAGAAGTTTGGCAGAATGATTCTGTGTAGTTTTTATTTGAAGATATTTCTTTTTCCACTATAGGCCCCTTAGCGCTCCGAATGTCGGCTTGCAGTTTCTACAGAAAGAGAGTTTCACAACTGCTCAATCAAAAGTAAGGTTTAAATCTGCTAGTTGAATGCACAGATCAGAAAGAAGTTTCGCAGAAACCTTCTGTGTAGTTTTAATTTGAAGATGTTTCTTTTTCCACTATAGGCCCCTTAGCGCTCAGACAGTCCATTGCACCTTCTACAGAAAGAGTGTTTCAAAACTCCTGAATCAAAAGTAAGCTTCAAATCTGCTAGTTGAATGCACGGATCAGAAAGAAGTTTCACAGAATGCTTCTGTGTAGTTTTAATTGAATATATTCCTTTTACCACTATAAGCCCCTTAGTGCTCCGAATGTCCACTTGCACTTTCCACAGAAAAATAGTTTCACAAATTCTCAATCAAAAGTATGGTTCAGGGCTGGGTGCGGTGGCTCATGCTTGTAATCCCAGCACTTTGGGAGGCCGAGGGGGGCGGATCACGAGTTCAGGAGGTCGAGACCACGGTGAAACCCCGTCTCTACTAAAAATACAAAAAGTTAGCCGGGCTTGGTGGGGGGCACCTGTAGTCCCAGCTACTCGGAGAGGCTGAGGCAGGAGAATGGCGTGAACCCAGGAGGCGGAGCTTGCAGTGAGCCCAGATTGCGCCACTACACTCCAGCCTGGGCGACAGAGCGAGACTCCGTCTCAAGAAAAAAAAAAAAAAAAAAA
>NW_026666473.1:0-1467 GCF_009828535.3 Hylobates moloch | reverse complement strand
TTGTCCGGGGTTTAGACCTCATGTCATGTTCTGACTCCAGTAACAAACAAAAAAAATTTAGAGGAAACATTAAAATGTTTTCATAAGTGGAAATTTTTACTGATGGTTCAAACATCTAAGATCAATTGCTGGTAGTAGTATTTCTCTCGAGACCAAAATAAGGTTGAGGTGTGCCGTGAATTCCAGCAGGATCACATGATGCTCAAAGAAAGATGCCAAAGGTGATTTGAAATTAGCAACTCCTTAAGTAGAGAGAGTCCCATTAAAAGGACAGAACTGGTCAGTGCGTCAATTACATAAAGGGAGGAATGATGCCAAATTAAAAGAAGCGATGTGTGTTATGTTAGTAAATATAGAAAGAACTCCCTACTTCTAATTTCTGTGCAGAGTTAGGAAAAATGGGGAGGACCCCAAAACTGGTATGTGAAATGCTTTCTTCATTTTCTCTTAAGCTCAGGAAACACCACTAGAGTGTAAGTTTGTGTGAATTAAGAAGAGTCTAAGTGAGATGCCAATGGCTCGTGTGTCTCCCCACACGAAGAACTCCAACGTATGAAAATGGCATCATCATGAGGAAACAGTTGTAGGTGGCACAGGCAGTAAAACAATCAGATAGTGCCCACCTGGCCACCTCCAACTGGTCCCCAAAACCACCAGTATTCCCATTACGTGTATGTTACAGCCTTTGTAGTTGTCCCGCAACTACAAAATTTAAAAATTGCTATTGTCAAAACAAAATATTAAATATGAACTTGAATATGTTGTTCCACTTTTTTTTCCCCACTCTTTTTGAACTTTCCTGTTTCAGTTTTGGAAGTTTCTATTGACACATCCTCAAGCTAGGGATTCTTTCCTCAGCTGTGTGCAGTCTGCCAGTAAGCATCAAAAGCATTCTTCATTTCTCTAACAGCATTTTTTTTTTTTTTTCTGAGACAGAGTCTCACTCTGTCGCCCAGGCTGGAGTGCAGTGGCATGATCTCAGCTCACTGCAAACTCTGCCTCCAGGGTTCACGCCATTCTCCTGTCTCGGAAGTAGCTGGGACTACAGGCCCCCACCACCACGCCCGGCTAATTTTTTGTATTTTTAGTAGAGACGGGGTTTCACCATGTTAGCCAGGGTGATCTCTATCTCCTGACCTTGTGCCTGCCTCGGCCTCCCAAAGTGCTGGCATTATAGGTGTGAGCCACTGTGCCCAGCCATCTCTGAGGGATTTTAGCGAGTCGTTGACTTTTGAGTTTGTTCAGCTTTTTACTTAGTGTGAGAACCGAGTGGCAAATTTCAAGCTTGTCATGTGCCTGACAGGAAGCCAGAAGTCTCTAGGAAGTGACCAGAGAAAGTGAGCTCCATAGCAGGTTGAGGATGGAGTCACTATTGAAACGGGTGAAATGAGCCCATGGGCTTTGGGGACTGCAGGCCTACCCAGCCTCTGACACCCTGGTGAGTCGTGCAAAGATTACAACAGTGAC
>NW_026666472.1:0-1467 GCF_009828535.3 Hylobates moloch | reverse complement strand
TCCACTACATTGCATTCCACATATCATTCCATTCTCAATTCAACTTTTCATTACATTCCATTCCATTCTCTCTTCCATTCCATTCTCCATTCCATTCCACTACACTCGACTCTCCATTCCACTCTCCACTCAGTTCTCCATTCCATTCCATTCTCTATTCCATTCCATTCCATTCTCCAATCTATTCTCCACTTCATTTCATTCCATTCCCTTCTCCATTCCATTTTCCAATCCATTCTCCATTCCATTCAAATCAATTTTCAGTTCCATTCCATTCTCCATACCATTCCGTTTGATTCTCCATTCCATTACATTCTCCATTCCATTACATCCTCCCTTCCCTTCCATTCCATTCTCTATTCCATTCCATTGCATTTTCCATTCCATTTCATTTCATTCCATTCTCCATTCGATTCCATTCCATCCTCCAGTCCATTCCATTCTCTGTTCCATTCCATTCTCCATTCCACTCCATTCCATTCTCCATTGCATTCCATTGCATTCTCCATTCCCTTCCATTCCATTCTCCATCTGATTCCATTCTCCATCTGATTCCACTCCATTCTCCATACCATTCCATTCTCTATTCCATTTCATTCACATTCAATTACATTCCACTACACTCTCCACTCCATTCCATCCTCCATTCCATTCCATTCTCTATTCCATTCCATATTCCATTCCATATTCCATTCCATCCTCCATTCCATTCCACCCATTCTTCATTCCATTCTCAATTCCTCTCTATTCTCCACTCCATTCCATTCTCCATTCCATTCCATTCTCCATTCCACTGCATCCCATTCTATTCTCCATTACATTTTCCATTCCATTGTCCGTTCCACTCTCCATTTCATTTCATTCCATTCCATTCTTGATTCCATTCCATTTCTTCCATTCTCTATTCCATTCCATTCTCCATTATATTCCATCCCATTTCCCAGTCTGTTCTTCATTACATTACATTCTGTTTTCCATTCCATTTCATTTTCCATTGTAATACATTCCATCCACTCTCCACTACATTCCATTCTCCATTCCATTCCCATACCTTCTACACTGCACTGCATTCTCTATTCCATTCTCCATTCCATTCTGCATTCCATTCCATTCTCCATTGCATTCCATTCTCCATCTGTTACATTCTCCATTCCATTCTCCAGTCCATTTTCCACTACATTCCATTCCATTCTCCGTTCCATTCCATTCCACTCCATTCCATTCCATTCTCTACTCCATTCATACCCATTCTCCATTCCACGCTCCACTTCATTCCATTCCATTCTCCCTTTCAGTCCATTCTCGACTCCGTTCCACTCCTCATTCCATTGTTCATTCCATTCCATTGTCCATTCCATTCCATTCTCTATTCCATTCTCCATTTCATTCCATTCTCCACTCCATTCCCTTCCATTCTCCATTCCCTTCCATTCTCCATTCCAGTTCACTCTACATTCCGTTCCATTC
>NW_026666471.1:0-1467 GCF_009828535.3 Hylobates moloch | reverse complement strand
ACTTCTAGTGCCCAGATTTTGGTTTTAATACTGTTCTCGGCCGGGCGTGGTGGCTCAAGCCTGTAATCCCAGCACTTTGGGAAGCCGAGGCGGGCAGATCACGAGGTCAGGAGATCGAGACCATCCTGGCTAACACGATGAAACCCCGTCTCTACTAAAAAATACAAAAAATTAGCCTGGCGTGGTGGCAGGTGCCTGTAGTCCCAGCTACTCGGGAGGCTGAGGCAGGAGAATGGTGTGAACCCAGGAGGCGGAGCTTGCAGTGAGCCGAGATCGCGCCACTGCACTCCAGCCTGGGGGACAGAGAACGACTCCGTCTCAAAAAAAAAAAAAAAAAAATACTGTTCTCCAGTAAAAGAAACTAGAGCTCCTTGTAGAAATTGCTGATTCTAAGATTGGGTTAGCATATATACAAGTTGGCCCTGGAGCATCTTGTAGTGCCAGAAAGTAAGTACCTAACACACACAGACACACACACACACACACACACACAATGATAAGAGGATCTCAAAGGGATACAGGAGCCAACTTCAACAAGAGCTCCTCATGGCCAAACCTGGAACAATGTGAACCACAAAATAATGCAGTATTCGACTATAACCAAAAGTATAAAATAGCTGTGAGTTCATACTATTATAAATGAATAATTGAATAAATAAATCGTGAAAAAAGGACAAATCTCCCATGCAGAAGAATTCCAAATAATTTCTGTAGATATTCTACACTCAAAGAGGTAGAACATAACCCCCTACTCCTTTGATGCGGGCTATATGTAGTGACTTCCTTCCAAAAGGTGCCGCATAGACATGGTTTAACTTTACAGTGAAGAACATGACAAATTACCTGAGCCAAGCAATCAAGATCAATATCAACAGTAAGAAGTCATGTTGATGGAATGTACCCTTGATACAATGCAACAAAAAGGCTCTTTATCTTTGTGAATTTCTACCCAAAAACCCATAATCCAGTCTAATCATGCAAAAAAAATAATCAGATAAATACCAATTAAGGAGCAGTCTACAAAATATTTGATGAGTATTCCTCAAAAACAAGATAAATCTGAAAAATCATCACAGCCAAGAGGAGCCTGAGGAGACACAACAAGTAATGTAATATGGTATCCTGGATGAGATTCTGAAATAGAAGAAGGACATGAGGGGCCAGGCGCAGCGGCTCATGCCACTTGGGAGGCCAAGGCACCTGAGGTCAGAAGTTCAAGACCAGCCTGGCCAACATGGTGAAACCCTGTCTCTACTAAAAATGAAAAAATTGGCTGGGCATGGTGGCGGGCACCTGTAATCCCAGCTACTCACGAGGCTAAGGCAGGAGAATCACTTGAATCTGGGAGGCAGAGGTTGCGGGGAGCCGAGATCACACCATTGTACCCCAGCCTGGGTGACAAGAGCAAAACTCTGTCTCAAAAAAAAAAAAGGACATTAGATAAACACCAAGGAAATAGAAGGACAT
>NW_026666470.1:0-1467 GCF_009828535.3 Hylobates moloch | reverse complement strand
GGGCCCACACCCCATGTTTATCCATGTCTGGGTGTGAGCCCTTCCCAGGACCATGCCCAGTGGAACCTCTTCCCAAGTTCATCTCACTGGGTCACAGGAGATGGAATCTCAGAGCAGATGAGAGGAACTGAGGGCAGGCATGGGTGAGTGCAAGTGAACGTGTCAGGCAAAATGCTTCAGACTCAGAAAAGACTGGCTACTACAATACCTGGCATTTCAGAAAGGAAAGAGACAGATTAATCCACAGAGGAATATCACTTCACCTGAGGAAGAGTCATGCCTGGCTCCTTTCCTTTCCTCTTCTGAGCTGCTTCCTCACGTAACATGAGTCTTCAGAACCAATCCTCTATGTGAAAAAAAATAAGACGTCATGTTAGAAATGACTCACTCCCTTCCTGTGACAAAACCACATGAACTGGGAGATGTCACCCTGGAAAAAGAAGTTCCCCACTGCCCACTGCACCAGAGATAATGCAGAGATAAGAAAGTCCCACAGGAACACCTACAAGTGTATGTCTGATCTCGGTCTTCAGATCTCACTCCCTTCATGGAGAAGGTGCCACACACGAGGCAGCAGAGGGGACCTGGGCTGCACTGATGTCCCCTTTAGGGCACAGATTCATCCCTGAACAAAGCCCCCCCCCCCCCCAAAAAATGATCCGGGCATCTACTTGGGAAGCTGAGGCAGGAGAATCACTTGAACCCAGGAGGCAGAGGTTGCAGTGAGCCGAGATCGTGCCACTGCACTCCAGCCTGGGCGACAAAATGAGACTTCATCTCAAAAAAAAAGGAAACTCAAAAGATTGCAACTATTTGTGCCTCATTCCTCTGTGACCTAAAAGCCGCCTCCCTGCTTCAAGTCTTCCTGCCTTTGTTTAAAGTTGTCCCGCCTTCCCAGACCAAACCAATGTACTTCTTACATATGTTGATTTATGTCTCATGTCTCCATAAAATGTATAAAATTAAGCTCTGCCCCGACCACCTTGGGCAAAATAAACTTTCTAAATTGACTGAGATCTCTGTAAGATTTTCTGGTTTTGCAGCTGCAGTGTCAAATGGGGGCTGTGGGAGATCACAAAGGAAACCCAGAGAAGATGATATCAGAACACGGACCTAGGAAAGAAAGGCTGCTTGTCACTTGCAGCTGAGGGGCAGAGTCCTAGGCAGAGGGACAGCTCAAGTGAAGGCCCTGAGACAGGAGCAACCTCAGCCCCAGGAAGAGGAAAGTGACCCGTGTGGCTGCAGCAGTGGAAGAGATGAGGGCACAGGTAGGAGAGGAAGTCAGAGAGGTCCTGGGTGCACAGACCCATAGGGACATGGTCTTCAAACATTTTTCTCCCACAACCTAAAAGCATCTTGAAAGTCGACTCTGATCCCAGCTACTCGGGTGTCTGAGGCAGGAGAATCTCCTGATCCCAGGAGACAGAGGTTGCAGTGAACTGAGATCATGGCATTGCACTACAGCCT
>NW_026666469.1:0-1467 GCF_009828535.3 Hylobates moloch | reverse complement strand
ACCATTCCAATCCATTCCATTCCGTTCCATTCCATTCCATTCCATTCTATTCCGTTCCATTTCATTCCATTCCGTTCCATTCTGTTCCATTGCCCTCTATTCCATTCCATTAAATTCCGTTCCGTTCCATTCCTTTCCATTGCACTCCATTCCATTCCATT
Source organism: Hylobates moloch (assembly GCF_009828535.3). Lineage (NCBI taxonomy): Eukaryota > Metazoa > Chordata > Mammalia > Primates > Hylobatidae > Hylobates > Hylobates moloch. Next base: position 1,306 of record NW_026666469.1, on the reverse strand, counting down.
CCGTTCCATTCCTTCCACAATATTCTATTCCATTCTTTTCTTTCAACAAGTTCTCAATTTGTCACCCTGGCTGGATTGCAGTGAGACAATGTCAGCTCACATTTATTTCACCGTTCCATTCCATTCCATTCCATTCCGTTCCGTTTCATTCCATTCCTTTCCATTCCTTTCCATTGCACTCCATTGAATTCCATTGCATTCCACTCCATTCCATTCCATTCTGTTCCATTCCATTCCCACTATTCCATTCTTTTCTTTACTTTCAAAATTTCTCAATCTATCTTCCTTGTTGGATTGCAGTGGCACAATGTCACGTCACTTTTTATTTCACCGTTTCATCACATTCCATTACATCCTATTCCGTTCCATTCCTTTCCATTCCATTTCATCCCATTCCCTTCCATCCCGTTGCATTGCACTCCATGACAGTCCATTCCATTCCATTCCATTCCATTCCATTCCATTCCATTCCATTCCACACTATTCTATTCTGTGCCTTTCTTTCAAAAATTTCTCAATCTGTCACCCTGGCTGGATTGCAGTGGTACAATATCTGCTCACATATTTTTTCACTGTTCCGTTCCATTACATTCCATTCTTTTCCATTCCATTCCATACCATTTGATTCCATTCCATTCCATTTCATTTCATTCCATTCCTTTCTATTCTGTTCCATTACACTCCATTCCATTCCATTCCATTCCATTCCATTCCATTCCATTCCATTCCATTCCATTCCATTCCTTTCTATTCTGTTCCATTACACTCCATTCCATTCCTTTCCATTGCACTCCATTGAATTCCATTGCATTCCATTCCATTCCGTTCCATTCCATTCCCACTATTCCATTCTTCTCCTTACTTTCAAAAAGTTCTCAATCTATCTTCCTGGCTGGATTGCAGTGGCACAATGTCAGGTCACTTTTTATTTCACCGTTTCATCACATTCCATCACATCCTATTCTGTTCCTTTCCTTTCCATTCCATTTCATCCCATTCCATTCCAACCCGTTGCATTGCACTCCATTCCATTCCATTCTATTCCATTCCATTCCATTCCACATTATTCTATTCTGTGCCTTTCTTTCAAAAATTTCTCAATCTGTCACCCTGGCTGGATTTCAGTGGCACAATATCTGCTCACATATTTTTTCACTGTTCCGTTCCATTACATTCCTTTCCTTTCCATTCCATTCCATACCATTTGATTTCATTCCATTTCATTTCATTCCATTCCTTTCTATTCTGTTCCATTCCACTCCATTCCATTCCATTCCATTCCATTCCATTCCATTCCATTCCATTC
>NW_026666468.1:0-1468 GCF_009828535.3 Hylobates moloch | reverse complement strand
CACCACGCTCGGCTCCAGGTTTTCTTTAGCAGTAATTTATTCCAAATGCTGCTAGTTATAAATATATGTATGTATATATTTCTATCTTTATGTCCACATACACACCTGCTTTTTAAAATTAGTTAATTCATGATCGTTGTTTCTGGTCGTGTGCAGGGAGGTGGTGTGCTCCACGCGCATGTATCTGTTTTTGATGTTTGCTTTTGCAGTAAGCATCATGCATGAGGATTGGTGCTGGAAGAACAAGAGCCTGGAGGTGGAAGTGCTAGAGGATGACGTGTCTGCAGTTGAGTTCAGGCAGACGGGCTACATGCTGAGATGTTCCCTGTCTCACGCCATCACTCTGGTATGTGCGGCTTACGGAGTCTCTTATTTGGCAAAACCCTCACCTTGTGGATATCAAGAAAGACTAACATGCCAGGAATCTTGTAAACGTAGTCAAGTCAGATTTCCTTTTCTGCCTCTCCGCTCGCCCACCTGTTACGCAGTGCATAATCAGGAAGCATTTATAGTCTCTCAGTGGAAGGACCCCTGTATTTAGGAGGTTTCCTTGTCCTGGTCCTACACTAAATCTGACTGGTGATTCGAGGTGGCCTTTGGTACAGTGCAGAGCACACTGCCTTTATATTATTAGTAATAATAGCTTTGGGTAAATTCATTTACTGCTTCTCAGCCTCAGTTTTCACTGAAAATTGAGATCTTAATACCTACTTCTTAGGGTTATGGCAGGGCTTAAGTGAACCTCTTAGGTATCGAAGTGTCCTTGGTGTACCCCGCTCTTGTTTGTTAAGATACTGCCAAGTGAGTTTCTCTGAGATATATATATATATGTGTATATATATATATATATATATTTTTTTTTTTTGGAGATGGGGTCTCACTCTGTTGCCCAGGCTGGAGTGCAGTGGCACAATCTCGGCTCACTGAAACCTCCACCTCCTGGGTTCAAGCGATTCTCCTGCCTCAGCCTCCCAAGTAGCTGGGACTAGAGGTGCGTGCCACCATGCCCAGCTAATTTTTTTTTTTTTTGTATTTTTAGTAGTGACAGAGTTCCACCATGTTGGCCAGGCTGGTCTTAAACTCCTGACCTCAGGGGATCCACCCGCCTTGGCCTCCCAGAGTGCTAGGATTACAAGCGTGAGCCACTGTGTTCCACCTTCTCTGGTAAATTTATTCCAGCGCAGAGGACGAATCTGTAAACAGGATCTTAGCTTCTTGTTGACTGTGGTCTCTGTGGCCTGAAAGGCAGTGTGAAATGGGTTTCAGGAGCACCTCTGTAGATCCCTCCGTGAATTTTCTATAATGTTTTGATGTCGAGCGGCGGCAGATGTCATTGTCAGGTCTTAGTTTCTCTGTAGAGAAACTAGAAGAATTCAAACTGGTGTTTCACATGCCAGCTTACTCCCCTAACTGCTTAATTACAAAAACTCGACAGGCTGATTTGTTATAGGAGATCGATTAATATCCG
>NW_026666467.1:0-1468 GCF_009828535.3 Hylobates moloch | reverse complement strand
ACTGTAACTCTCCCAGGAAAGCCAGGATGTATGGCCACTTGGATATTAAGACCTGGCTGAGGAGAAAAAGAGAAATGAATCTAAATGGAGGGTTTACCTTCTAGCTTGAATGACTAACAGTACTTCGACTAACAAAGATTGTGAGCAGTAGAATTATGATATGTTTCCTGGGATATGTCTCCATGATATGGAGAATTTGGTTTTGGTGTGTCGAATTTGAGATAACTGCATGATTGCCAGAAAATGTCGTAGGCAGTCAGAAATACATACTGGTAGCTCAGGAGGTAGCTCTGTGATAGTATTGTGGGTTTGACTGGAGCTATGGTCAATCCACTGACTATACTGTCAGAGGATCTGCAAGTGTTAGTTGATTTCCATTGGATCACACACCCACTTACTATTAGGAGCTGAGAACAGCTCATGCTCTAATTAGAGTTTCGTATTTTTCCAAAAAGTCTTTTTTCTTAAATTTTATCTTTTCCCGCTTCCCTTGTTATTTTAACTCTGAAAGCCAAATGAACATATAAATTGTAGCAGAGCTCATGATGTTGAACACATGATAGAAGGGAGTGGTAGAAAGCTTTGGGAAGTCCAAAGAATAATGAAGAGGAAAGTATGTGTTTCAAACTTATTCCACATTTTTCCTCCTTACAGAAACCTTTTATGTACTCACCACGTGATCTACAGAATCCCAAACCAAAGTTTCCCCAGACATTCATAAAACATGTTCTTATTCATAATTATCACACATGTAGGAAAGGAGGCCTTTGAAATGGACTCAGTATTACTAGCATAGGAGCCCTGTACGGAATGTGAATATCAGCACAGTTTCTGTCACGGGAAAGGACGCTTTGGCTGGATTTTCTGGATTTTCTGACTTTGTAAAATGAGAAATTGTCTGCTCTGTATGAAACTCAATAGACCCATCTAAAGTGATTTCAAACTCCTTGACAAGTAGCTGAATATTTTTTAATGATAATTTATTTCCAACTGTGGACACACTGAGTTGCAAACCTGAAAGGACTTAATGCTTTTGGCAAATAAGAGAAGAAAACAATCTTGTTCATTAATCAAAACTCAATTATAAACAGAAATGGGTTTTTACATCACATTTTCTAAAAGTGTTGGTGGGCAAAATATTGCTTTTCGACTTGGAGTTAGGGATCTAAAAGCCCAAATCTATTCATTTCCCTCAAAATTTTTCAGAGACAGTTTCAGTTATTAGGATGTAGCATGTAGTTTCATAGATAAATGAATTAAACGTCAAATATTAGCTTTCTTTACTTAATACACATAGTAGTTGGGTTATAACAGTGAATGCTCTGGGAGAAAATAAATATTTTCAACATTGCATTTGTAGAACAAACATTATTTTAAAACAATTTCACTTAGCTAATTTTGTTAGTAATCTTATTACTGCATTGATATTAGTTCATTTTTACTGTGTAATAATAGAATAAACAATTGT
>NW_026666466.1:348-1468 GCF_009828535.3 Hylobates moloch | reverse complement strand
GCAAAACATAAACCACTCTAAGTGTTTAAAAAAAACAGGTAATTTAAGGCCTTGTGGTGACTCTCGGTCTTCTTAGGCAGAAGCACGGCCTGGATGTTAGGAAGGACGCCGCCCTGAGCAATTGTCACCCGACCTAGCAGTTTGTTGAGCTCCTCGTCGTTGCGAATGGCCAGCTGCAAGTGGCGCGGGATGATACGGGTCTTCTTGTTGTCGCGGGCCGCGTTGCCGGCCAGCTCCAGGATCTCGGCGGTCAGGTACTCCAACACCGCCGCCAGGTATACTGGCGCGCCTGCCCCAACCCGCTCTGCGTAGTTGCCTTTGCGGAGCAGGCGGTGCACTCGGCCCACCGGGAACTGGAGACCAGCGCGAGAAGAGCGGGATTTCGCTTTGGCGCGAGCTTTGCCTCCCTGCTTACCACGTCCAGACATCGCAATCAGACAAAATTACCAAAACCAGCGGCCGAAGCTCACGAGAAAACAAACAAAATCGAGAAATATGTAAAACATGGCTGCTTTTATAGGTAGTTCCTGGGGAGTAAATCCGACTTTTTGATTGGTCGGTAGCAAATGGTAGTCAGGTAGCCAATAGAAAAGCTGTACTTTCATACCTCATTTGCATAGCTCTGCCCACAGATGACAACTCTGCAGTTTGTCTTCCAATTAACTAAGAGGTACTCTCCATCCCTCATTAGCATAAAAGCCCTATAAGTAGCAGAAATCTGCTCTTTACTTTCGACACATTTCTGGTGTTTTAAGATGCCTGAGCCAGCCAAGTCTGCTCCCGCCCCGAAGAAAGGCTCTAAGAAGGCGGTGACCAAGGCACAGAAGAAAGATGGCAAGAAGCGCAAGCGCAGCCGGAAGGAGAGTTACTCTGTGTACGTATACAAGGTGCTGAAGCAGGTCCACCCCGACACTGGCATCTCTTCCAAGGCCATGGGCATCATGAATTCTTTCGTTAACGACATATTTGAGCGCATCGCGGGCGAGGCTTCCCGCCTGGCGCATTACAACAAGCGGTCGACCATCACCTCCAGGGAGATCCAGACGGCGGTGCGCCTGCTGCTTCCCGGAGAGCTGGCCAAGCACGCCGTGTCGGAGGGCACCAAGGCCGTCACCAAGTA
>NW_026666466.1:0-248 GCF_009828535.3 Hylobates moloch | reverse complement strand
GCAAAACATAAACCACTCTAAGTGTTTAAAAAAAACAGGTAATTTAAGGCCTTGTGGTGACTCTCGGTCTTCTTAGGCAGAAGCACGGCCTGGATGTTAGGAAGGACGCCGCCCTGAGCAATTGTCACCCGACCTAGCAGTTTGTTGAGCTCCTCGTCGTTGCGAATGGCCAGCTGCAAGTGGCGCGGGATGATACGGGTCTTCTTGTTGTCGCGGGCCGCGTTGCCGGCCAGCTCCAGGATCTCGGC
>NW_026666465.1:0-1468 GCF_009828535.3 Hylobates moloch | reverse complement strand
GAGTTGAACATTACTTTTGATTGAGCAGTTCTGAAACACTCTTTCTGTAGAAACTGCAAGTGGATAATCCGGGCACTAAGGGGTCTACACTGAAAAAGGAATATCTTAAAATAAAAACTACACAGAAGCTTTCTGTGAAACTCCTGTCTGTTCTGTGAATTCAACTAACAGAGTTGAACATTACTTTTGATTGAGCAATTCTGAATCAATCTTGTTGTAGAAACTGCAACGGGATATTCCGAGCGCTAAGTGGCCTATAGTGGAAAAAGGAATATCTTCAACTAAAAACTACACAGAAGCATTCTGTGAAACTTCTTTCTGTTCTGTGAATTCAACTAACAGAGTTGAACCGCACTTTTGATTCAGCAGTTCTGAAACACACTTTCTGTAGAAACTACAAGTGGACACGCCGAACGAAAGGGGCATATAGTGGGAAAAGGATTATCTTCAAATAAAAACAACACAGAAGCTTTCTGTGAAACTTGTTTCTGTTCCGTGCATTCAAATAACAGAGTTGAACTTTACTTTTGTTTGAGAAGTACTGAATCCCTCTTTCTGTGGAAACTGCAAGTGGACATTCTGAGGGCTAAGGGGCCTATAGTGGAAAGAGAAATGTCTTCAAATAAAAACTACACAGAAACATTCTGTGAAACTGCTTTCTCTTCTGTGCATTCAAATCACTGGGTTGAACCTTACTTTTTATTGTGCAGTTCTGAAACACTCTTTCTGTAGAAACTGCAAGCGGACCTTCTGAGCGCTAAGGGCCCTAGGGTGGAAAAAATAATATCTTCAAATAAAAACTACACAGAAGAATTCTGTGAAACTCCGTACTGTTATGTGCATTCAACTAACAGAGTTAAACCTTACTTTTGATTGAGCAGTTCCGAAACACTCTCTCTGTAGAAACTGCAAGTGGACGTTCAGAGCGCTAAGGGGCGTATAGCGGAAAAAGCAATATCTTCAAATAGAAACTACACAGAAGCATTCTGTGAAACATCTCTCTGTTCTGTGCATGCAACTAAAAGAGATGAACGCTACTTTTGATTGAGCAGTTCTGAAACACTCTTTCTGTGGAAACTGCAAGTGGATATTCTGTGCGCTCAGGGGACTATAGTGGAAAAAGGAATATGTTCAAATAAAACTACCCAGAAGCATTCTGTGAAACTTCTTTCTGTTCTGTGCATTCAACTGACAGATTTCAATGTTACTTTTGATAAAGCAGTTCTAAAACACTCTTTCTGTGGAAACTGCAGTTGGACATACGGAGCGCTAAGGGACCTACAGTGGAAAAAGGAATATCATCAAATAAAAACTACACAGAAGAATTCTCTGAAACATCTTTCTGTTCTGTGCATTCAACTAACAGATTTGAAACTTACTTTCATTGAGCAGTTTTGAAACACTCTTTCTGTAGAAACTGCAAGTGGACATGCGGAGCGCAAAGGGGCGTAGAGTGGAAAAAGTAATA
>NW_026666464.1:0-1468 GCF_009828535.3 Hylobates moloch | reverse complement strand
ACAAGATTAGGAAATAATGCTCATAGACCTTAAGAAAAGCACCCCCACAGCCCCCCACACAGGGATTCTCTCTACCACTTCCAGGCAGCTGGTTGAGCTCTCTGCCACTTCTGAACTTTCTGTCCATTTTATGTCATTATCCTTAATATCTCTAGGAACTGTAATACATTTCTTATATTTTATGCATTTTGGTTTTACTTTTTCATTTCATTGTGTTTTACCTGACACACATACCTGAATTTCACTTCCTCACCTCCATCTGAGCTTGGTTTACTGCAATTCTCAAGGGACAGACTTCAATACAAAATTGGACAGAAATTATAACAATATAAATCACAACACTGCTGAATATATTTAATAACAGAACAATTAGGAAATAAAAACTAATTCTTATACATCACAGAATTTTCATTTAGGAACAAATAAGAGATGTAAAAATAAGGAAAAATAGAACACTTTGTTGAAGTTATGTACCTATTTGCCTTTAAAAAAATATTAACTATTAGGCTATAGAATGATGCCAACAGATAATGCCAGTTTGCAGGAGACGGAGGATGGGAGAATGCGAGATGACTGTCTAATGGGTATAAAGCTGCCTTTTGAAGTGAAAAAATACTTGGGACCTAGAGAGTGGTGGTAGTGGCAAAATATTGCAAATATATTAAACGCCAATGAATTGTACACATTAAATGGTTAAAGTGTTTAATTTTGTGGCATAAAAATTTTTAACCAACTATTTAAAAAAGAACACAATTGGATGGCCAGATTTGACCAAAAGGTCATAGTTTGTTAGCCCTTGCTTTATGCTATAAATTTAATTTCCACATATTTGAAATAGTAAATTATGTCATTTTTATTATTTACATTACAAACATATCATGTTTTCGAACTACACTATGTTTTTTGTTTATCTGTTGGTTTTCTTTCTTTCTTTTTTTTTTTTTTGACAGAATCTCACTCTGTCACCAGGCTAGAGTGCAGTGGCATGATCTCAGCTCATTGCAACCTCTGACTCCTAGGGTTCAAGCAATTCTCCTGCTTCAGCCTCCTGAGTAGCTAGGACTGCAGGGACACTCCACCATGCCCACCTAATTTTTGTATTTTTAGTAAAGATGGGGTTTCACTATGTTGGCCAGGATGTTCTTGACCTCTTGATCTTGCTTGGTCTCTCAAAGTGCTGGAATTACAGATGTGAGCCACCATGCCTAGCCTGTACTATGCAATTTTATGAACAGTAAATTGTTGTGGAAATTTTTTTATTTAATTATAAGAGTGCAAATTTTATTTTGATGTATACAAAATTGTTTCTAGTGCTTTGCAATATTAGTGAATTCCTTCTTTCAGCAATTCCTGAGGTAGATAATACTGTGACCAACATTGCCTTTTCATTGGTGAGAAAGCTGAGGCAAATAAAGTTTAACTACCTTGTCCAACCCATACCATTATTTAGTGGTTTCTCAGAGATTTG
>NW_026666463.1:0-1468 GCF_009828535.3 Hylobates moloch | reverse complement strand
GAGCAGTATATGAAATAAAATCATGTATTTACAACCAGTGGCAAGACTTACTGGCAGGTGCTTTGTTCAAACACTGTTAAGAATTTGAAGATCATGACAGCAGAATGTAAATCCAAGTGCAGGGTCCTTCCAAATGCAGGGCTCTGTGCACCAAAGATACAGTTTTGGAGCTCATTTTTTTTAAACAAAACAGAAACAACACTCTATGTTCGTGGCTGTAGGCCATGCGAGAATATTTTTCTTTTTAAATTTTAATTTAATTTTTATTTTTCCATATATTATTGGGATACCGGTGGTATTTGGTTACATGAGTAAGTTTAGTGATGATTTGCAAGACTTTGGTGAACCCACCATCTGAGCAGTATACACTGCACCATATTTGTAGTCTTTTATCCCTCACCCCCTCTCGCTCTTTCCCCAACAAGTCCCCAAAATCCGTTGTATCATTCTTATGCCTTTGTGACCTCATAGCTTTGCTCCCAAATATCAGTGAGAACATGCTATGTCTGGTTTTACATTTCTGAGTTACTTCACTTAGAATAATAGTCTCCCATCTCATCCAGGTAGATCACTCCAAATGCTGTTTATTCATTCCTTTTTATGGCTGCATAGTATTTCATCATATATATATATATATATCTCACAGTTTCTTTACCCACTCGTTGATTGATGGGCATTTGGGTTGGTTTCTTTTTCTTTATCACTAAATTAATGGCAGCAATAAATCCAGAACATTCTCATCACCCTAAGGTCAGCCCTGTCTCCCAAACTCCCTTACACATCAGGACACCTTTGTGCCCATAGATCATGGGCAGTGCTGGGCAGCCACCACTGTCCACACAGAGAGGGCAGTCAGCAGCGTGAGGTGGTTCTGCCTGCTGGGGCCTCACCCCAGGCACAGAAAGCAAGAGCCCTGGGTGGTGCTGAAGGTGCTCAGCTGGGCTTGTCAGGAGTCCCATCTGTCAGTGAATTCACAAGAAATAGAACAAAACGAGTCCTCCAATGTTGATGAGCTTGCCCCTGGGATTTGGAAAGCTGATAACAGAGAAAACAAGTATAGACAAAGGATTTTAAACAGGATTATCGGATTATGGTCAATTAAGCAAATTAGAAAAGGATACTTGAAGGAATATTTGGGACACAGGAATCAAAAACACCAGGAAGACATGAGGAGTTTTTCGAAGATTCTACACTATAGCAATACTTAGATAACCAATACCAGTGTATCAATGAGTAATTATTATTATTATTGTTTTGAGATGGAGTCTCACTCTATCATCCAGCCTGGAGTGCAGTGGCATGATCTCGGCTTACTGCAACCTCCGCCTCCCTGGTTCAAGAATTCTGGTGCCTCCGACCCCCGAGTAGCTGGGACTATAGGTGCAGGTCAGGATGTCTGGATAATTTCTGTATTTTTAGTCCAGATGGGATTTCACCATGTTGGTCAGGCTGGTCTCCAACTCCTGAC
>NW_026666462.1:0-1468 GCF_009828535.3 Hylobates moloch | reverse complement strand
TGATATGGGGCACATTTTGACGGTTACATCCAATACAAATGCTTCTCAAATCTCCACATCGAAAGATGTGACTGTTGGCTTCATTATGATGCAGAGTAATATCCACTGCAAAATAAATAAATAAATAAAAACATACATACAAAGAAAGAAAGAAAACGTGCATAGATATGTGTAAATAAGCAAAAATTCTTCTATCAAGAAGTTAATTTACCAGGAAACATAAAGTCACAAGGACACTTTCGCTTGTAACTTCTAATATAGAGATGACTAATATTATCTAGAAGACAAACAAAACGCTAACCACAGATATTAAAAGCGTTTTGAAAAGTTACACACTGAGAGCCAAACGTAAGACCAACTTCTTTCAATTCAATTTGCAAAGCAAAATTTGCACATTATATGCCCTAAATGCTATGCTGTTACCAAGATCATTATTTAGAAATGTTTCTTATTCTTAAAAACTAGTGCTATCATTTTGGAAAGAATGTGAAGATTTTCAGTTACTCAAGAACTGCTCTAGATAACTGGATAAAAATCCGTAAGTACATGTCATAAGTGATAACTTAAAGCAGATTTCTGCAAAATCTTTTACCAGTCTCTCTGTGGCCCTCCATGCTAGCTTGGGGCTGAAGCTGGATTTTAGACTTAACATGTAGCTTTTCATTTTGCAATTAAACTGAACTTCTTTTTGTTTGTAATTTTACTTGTATTCACAAAATGATTTCTTCTTTTTATTTTTACCCATTAACTAATTTTCTTGGAAATACATAATATATATCCATTTAAAAAATTTAAAAACCCCAAGAATCTCCAGTAAACTATATTCCCCAAAAGAACAGTTCTTAGCTGTTCAAATGAATACACTAAAGAAATGTAAAACTTTGTATTTAACATTAAATAACACACCTTCATTCTGAGCATTGTTCCATTTGCTCCTTTTTTAAATTTGCTACACTGCTCCTTTTACCCATTACATTACTCAGTATATATGAGGCCATAATGTATTTGTTTTTCACTATCTTTCAAACTTAATGCTATAAATCTGACTATACAGACACAGATACAAAAGGGTTGCATGATTATATTGTTCACTTACGTCTATAAAGAAGTAAAATATTTGATAAAGGGTGAAATATTACCTATGTGATCCTAACAATAATAATATTTAGATAGTGGGAGTGCTGCCTGTGGGTGGAGACTTACCTCGGAATTGGTTGAGCCTGTCCCTCAGTCCAGTGATGGGCCCCGCCCTGAGCTCTGGATTCAGAGGCTGGGGCATGTGCAGCAGCACGCACTCACTCCTGCAAGGAAAAACCTGCAGTTACAACATCTACAGCCATAAAATAAATAAAAGTCACTATTTGCATTTAAAAGACATTTCATGAGAATCCTTTGAACTCACAAATTTGATAATTCAAAAATTACTTCCTTTTTGAAATTAATTCCTATTTACAGTTTCCAAATTTTA
>NW_026666461.1:0-1468 GCF_009828535.3 Hylobates moloch | reverse complement strand
GGTACACAGAAATAATTGTGGGCAAATGTACTAATGCTATTTTTGTTGCACTGTATTTTGAGATCTCTTTAAGGCTCTGTGTTCTTATTGATTTATTCCAATTTAATGTATTATAGTATTGCATCCTACTTTTTCTTTTTAAATATATTATGATTGTTACAGACTTTCTGTTAAACTGACAGGAAGTTTTTATAAACAATAACAGCACTTACATTTTGAAAGACTGTTTCCCACTGTTCTCTTGGTCCAATTGCATCTGAACGCCCAAAAACAAGTTCATCTGAATTTATACCAAGATATTGTCCATAGCCAGATTTCAGGGCGATTCTGTACATTAATAAGATAGATAAATGAGAGAAAATTAATTATAGAACATCAAAACAGGACATGTGTATGTGTGTGGGTGTGTACATATCTAAAATTTCAGACTGGACATATTCCAAGTGTTCAAAAGCTGCATGTAACTCAGTGGTGACTCACTCCTGTAATCTCTGTGCTTTGGGAAGCCAATGGGAGAATTGCTTGAGGCAAGAAGTTCAAGATCAGCCTGGAAAACACAGTGAGATCCCATCTCTACAAAAAATTCAAAAAGTTAGCTGGGCATGGTGGCGTGCACCTGTAATACCAGCTACTTGGGAGGCTGATGCAGGAGGATTGCTTGAGCCCAGAAATTTGAGGTTATAGTGAGATACGGTCGCACCACTGCACTCCAGTCTGGGTGACAGAGTGAGACTCTGTGCCTTAAAAAAAAAAAAAAAAAGCTACATATGACTAGTTGCTGCCATGTTGGACAGTGCAGTTTTAAATTTAGTTTTATATTGTGCTTTTTTAATATAAACATTGTACCTTATATATTACATAACAAATATTTTCGAAATTCATCATTCTTCAATTATACCTCTCTAGTTATAAACTTCAATAATAAATTACTAAAACTTTTTCTCTTATTATAAATAGTTCTATATACAGCTATTCTGTACATAAAACTGCTTTATCCTTAGAAAATATTCCTAGAAATAATCGGATCGAAGGGTATAAAGTTCTTATGTCATCAAACTGTTTTCCAGAAAATGCTGCTTCCATTTACATTCTTACCTCAAATTAACAGAGTATGTTTTGTGTCACGGATTTTTTAAACATTATGACTTTAAAAAAATACTTGAAAACCTGATATGAAAAACAGTATCCTATAAATTTGCATTTTCGTAGTCAACTAGAATAACGATTGTTTTTCTTTTCCTTTCCTTTTTAGTTTTTAGATTATCTGGTAATGTCCCTTGTCCATTTTTCTATTGAGATCTGATCTCAATTTTTCTACTGGGGTCTTCAGTGCTATGAATTCTATATAAGATACATATGAAGAGTAAGAACTCACTGCCTATTAAGATTGTTGCAAATATTTTCCTCATTTGTCAGTTAATTTTCTTTATAATCCTTTTTTGTTTATAATTGTAAAGCAGTTTAAAAC
>NW_026666460.1:0-1468 GCF_009828535.3 Hylobates moloch | reverse complement strand
ATGTAGTCTTCAAAGGTGTTTTTGTGGTCATTTTCCCAGTGAAAAAGTAAATTTATACTGTTATAATTTGTACTTCTGTTATTACTATTGAATGATAGCATATTTCATGTACGTTTTTTTCTGATTCTTTTCTCAATGAATTAGATGAATACTACTGTATGTAACTTATCAGAACTCTCTTATTTTAATATTTTGTAGAGAAATTTTCTACTGTTTAACTTTTTATTTATTCCTGGCTATGTTTAGGAATGTTTTTCCAGGTAATCTTCAGAATATTTTTGTTAGTTCTCAAGTGCTACTGAAATTATTAATGGGATTTCTTACCTATACATTAATTAGGGAGTAATTTGGAATGTTAAAATATTATCTTTCTATTCCAGGCACAAACCTCGACTCTACGTTCCAATAAAGTTACATGTATGTAAAGCTTTTTGTTAGTGCTCAAATGCTATTGAGATTTTTCCTGGAATTTCTTACCTATACATTAACTAGAGAGGAATTCAGAATGTTAATATATTGTCTTTCCATGCCAAGCACATGCCTTGACTACACATTCAAATAAAGTTATACACACATAAAGACTTTTCATATATTTTATTAAATGTGTTATTAAACAATTTTACATTTTTTTGCAGTTTTTGTTGTGTTTCTCAGTGATTTTCTTTGTATCCAACCAGATTACACACATTTTGTATGAGTTCTAAGAATTCCGCCAGGCGCAGTGGCTCACGCCTGTAATCCCAGCATTTTGGGAGGCCGAGGCGGGCAAATCACGAGGTAAGGAGCTCGAGATCATCCTGGCTAATATGGTGAAACCCCGTCTCTACTAAAAATACAGAAAATTAGCTGAGTGTGTTGGCACGCGCCTGTAGTCCCAGCTACTCAAGAGGCTGAGGAAGGAGAATCGCTTGAACTCGGGAGGCGGAGGTTGCAGTCAGTGGAGATCGCGCCACTGCAATCCAGCCTGGGTGACAGAACGAGACTCTGTCTCCAAAAAAAAAAAAGAATTCTTCAGTTGATTTTCTTGAATTTTCTAGATAGAAAATATCCTATGCAAATAAAGATGTTATCTCCCACTTTCAATTAGTCTACTTATTTTTATAATTTTGTTATGTGAATCAGAACTTCCCAGATAATGTAAATTAATGAGGTGATTATTAGACTCTGCATCTAATCTTTGATTTGCAACATACATTTTCTATATTTTCTTTGGAACAAATGATATTCATCATCATTTAAAGACAGATTTCTTTGATTTTGTTAAGAAAGGAAGATTTTATTTGAAGAGAGCTTACATTTGAAAGTTATATTGAATTTTATTAAATGTCTCTTTGTCACCTGATTTGGAATAATTTAATCCTTTAACTCATTGATATTGTGAGTAAAAACTTTCTCTGTTTGCAGATAATACTATCCTGTATATAGAAAACCCAAGGAATTTAGAAAAAAAAAATCCTATTAGTGGGAA
>NW_026666459.1:0-1468 GCF_009828535.3 Hylobates moloch | reverse complement strand
CTCAGAAATAGTTGTTTTTAACAGTTAATTCTGTGCCTCACCCAAATTGTCATTAACTAAATGCAGATGTGCTGCCACACTGATAAACTTCACTGGAAAAAAAAAAGAAAAAAAAACAAACCCAGAGAATGTTCCTTGAACATTCCTGAAGTGGGGGGGGGGGGGGGGGGGGGGGTGTGCAGGCGATGTCACTTGCAGTGACAGCTGGCCTCTCTAGCTCACCCTCACATCTGTGCCAACCAGAGAAGCTGGGCCCTTTGTGGCACAGGCCTCAGGAGCAGAGAATGGAGGGACATTCTCAACTGAGAGGAGAGGGACTAGGAGGCTAGAAGGCAAATGAGGTGACTTTACAGAAAACCGAATATGGGATGGTGTAAAAGGATGAGAAAGATGGCAGGGGGTCCACACGCGCTCTTGTATTTAGACCTGGGGGATGCACTGATAGATACCACCTGGAGAGAGAAAGCGGCTTTCTGTTTCTCTCTGAAGAAAAACGTGGCAGAAAAGTCAAAACAGATCGCACATGTCAAGCCTCTCCTAATTACAGCCTTTCATTCCGGTTGATCTCAGCTGTTCCAGCAGGAAATGTTAGGAAAGGGTCATTGGTGCCTTTGATGTTGTGGAAGCATTGTAGGAAGGAGATTTGCAAGAAATGGGGCAGGGGCTTGCAGTAGAGTTTGGAGAGTTTAGAATGATGGTTTTTGCAATGACTTAGAACACTGTGTATCTAACTTTGGAAATGAGAAATTAACCTTTGGGACTGGAACAAGACTCACCATCATACCCAGTAAGTTCTTCATCCTTGGTCAGGAAGTCAGCCTGCATAAGATTCTGGGGGTCATAGTAAACAGGCAGGCTTAGAGAATTTTCATCTGTCCTTGTTCATAACTAGCAGAGACAGGTGGCAGCCAAATATCTGAGTTTTCCAGGGGAACTCCAGTCCTGACTATTTAATTCAAAACTAGAAAATATGATTCACAATTCTGTTTTTGCTGCTGCCATCAAGTGCTAATATGGCATGTGAAGAGAATACAGGCAGAATGACTGCATCTTCACTTTTATCTTGTTTGATAATTTTAGCTTTGAGTACTGCAAGTGTTTGGGAGAAATGGTAGAAACATAGAATATCAAAGAGACAAGCAAACCAAGAGACCCAGAGAGGCAGGCAGACGGAACGTCAGGCAGTATAATTTTACAAAACTAATTCAGTGTTGTGTCTCTCTCTGCAAATGGCAAGGTATCGGGAAAGGTGCTAAGAGCTAGTGCTCTGGGTGGGGCAGGATTATCTAAATAGAAGACTAAGCACTGATCTCAGGGGGAAAGTTTAAACTTGGAAATCTCTGGGTTTGGTTTTTTCCTTTTTTCCAATGAAGTTTATCAGTGCGGCAGCACATCTGCATTTAGTTAATGACAATTTGGGTATTTGGGTGAGGCACAGAATTAACTGTTAAAAACAACTATTTCTGAG
>NW_026666458.1:0-1468 GCF_009828535.3 Hylobates moloch | reverse complement strand
CTGGCCAGAACTTCCAGCACTATGTTGAATAGGAGTGGTGAGAGAGGGCATCCCTGTCTTGTGCCAGTTTTCAAAGGGAATGCTTCCAGTTTTTGTCCATTCAGTATGATATTGGCTGTGGGCTTGTCATAGATAGCTCTTATTATTTTGAGATATGTCCCATCAATACCTAATTTATTGAGAGTTTTTAGCATGAAAAGTTGTTGAATTTTGTCAAAGGCTTTTTCTGCATCTATTGAGATAATCATGTGGTTTTTGTCTTTGGTTGTGGTTATATGCTGGATTACATTTATTGATTTGCAAATGTTGAACCAGCTTTGTATCCCAGGGATGAAGCCCACTTGTTCATGGTGTATAAGCTTTTTGATGTGCTGCTGGATTCGGTTTGCCAGTATTTTACTGAGGATTTTTGCATCAATGTTCATCAAGGATATTGGACTGAAATTCTCTTTTTTGGTTATGTCTCTGCCAGGCTTTGGTATCAGGACGATGCTGGCTTCATAAAATGTGTTAGGGAGGATTCCCTCTTTTTCTATCGATTGGAATAGTTTCAGCAGGAATGGTACCAGTTCCTCCTTGTACCTCTGGTAGAATTCGGCTGTGAATCTATCAGGTCCTGGACTCTTTTTGGTTGCTAAGCTATTGATTATTGCCACAATTTCAGAAGCTGTTATTGGTCTATTCAGAGATTCAACTTCTTCCTGGTTTAGTCTTGGGAGGGTATATTTGTCGAGGAATTTATCCATTTCTTCGAGATTTTCTAGTTTATTTGCATAGAGGTGTTTGTAGTATTCTCTGATGGTAGATTGTATTTCTGTGGGATCAGTGGTGATATCCCCTTTTTCATTTTTTACTGCATCTATTTGATTCTTCTCTCTTTTCTTCTTTATTAGTCTTGCTAGCAATCTATCAATTTTGTTGATCTTTTCAAAAAACCAGCTCCTGGATTCATTAATTTTTTGAAGAGTTTTTTGTGTCTCTATTTCCTTCAGTTCTGCTCTGATTTTAGTTATTTCTAGCCTTCTGCTAGCTTTTGAATGTGTTTGCTCTTGCTTTTCTAGTTCTTTCAATTGTGACGTTAGGGTGTCAATTTTGGATCTTTCCTGCTTTCTCTTGTGGGCATTTAGTGCTATAAATTTCCCTCTACACACTGCTTTGAATGTGTCCCAGAGATTCTGGTATGTTGTGTCTTTGTTCTCATTGGTTTCAAAGAACAACTTTATTTCTGCCTTCATTTCATTATGTACTCAATAGTCATTCAGGAGCAGGTTGTTCAGTTTCCATGTAGTTGAGCGGTTTTGAGTGAGTTTCTTAATCCTGAATTCTAGTTTGATTGCACTGTGGTCTGAGAGACAGTTTGTTATAATTTCTGTTCTTTTACATTTGCTGAGGAGAGCTTTACTTCCAACTATGTGGTCAAATTTGGAATAGGTGTGGTGTGGTGCTGAAAAAAATGTATATTCTGTTG
>NW_026666457.1:0-1468 GCF_009828535.3 Hylobates moloch | reverse complement strand
CAGCTTATTTCCATTATCTTTTTCTTTCGTTATTTTGTCTTTCTTAACCTATAATATATAAGATTTTGCTTGTTCTAAAAGTGAGCTCACTAAAAGTGAGCCTTCCTTTTGTGAAAATTGAAGCCCAGATATATCTAGTAGGAAACTTTATATGAATGCAGTGTCTATATCTATATAATATTCATTTTTGTAGCCTATAGGTCTGAATGGGTGACTAAATTAATTTTATAAAGGGCTTACTTGAAATAACAAAGAGACAATTCCTTAATATATAAGCACAAAAATGAAAATCAATTTGCAATCTTGATCAAAGATCAATAGTCACAAAAAAGGCTGACTAAGAAAGCAACATGAATATACTGTGACTTGATCACAACCCATAATGAATGTTGTCCAGAGCAGAGCCTTTTAGCAAATCACAAGGCCCTGTGTGCCTAACAGTTAATTCCTGCTTACACAGAGTGTACAGATTCACGCTCAGGCACAACATATAAAATGCTGGGAAATAGTGATTTTTGGGTGTGCTGCAGAACTGCCATTGAGCCATGAGGAAGACAGCCAAAGAGGAGAAGTAGGAGAGCACAGCTATCCCATGAGGAACACACAGCCTCAGAGGAGACACAGGAGGGCACAGCTTTCCCATGAGGAAGACACACCTCAGAGCAGACAGAGGAGAGCATAGCTTTCCCATGAGGAAGACAGCCTCAGAGGAGAATAGGAGAGCAGAGCTTTCCCATGAGGAAGACACAGCCTCAGAGGAGAAATAGGAGGGCACAGCTTTCCCATGAGGAAGACAACCTCAGAGCAGACATAAGAGGGCACAGATTTCCCACGAGGAAGACACATCCTGAGAGGAGACATAGGAAAGCGCAGCTTTCCCATGAGGAAGACACAGCCTCAGAGCAGATATAGGAGGGTACAGTTTTCCAGTGAGGAAAACACAGCCTCCGCGGAGACATTGGAGGGCGCAGCTTACTCATGAAGAAGACAGCCGCTGAGGAGACATAGGAGAGCACAGTTTCAAATGAGGAATATGGCCTAAGAGGAGACATAGGAGAACATAGCTTTCCCATAAGGAAGACAGCCACACAGGAGAAATAGGAGAGCACAGCTATCCCATGAGGAAGACACAGCCTCAGAGGAGACATAGCAGGGTGCAGCTTTCCCATGAGGAAGACACAGCCTCAGAGCAGACACAGGAGGTATCAGCTCTCGCTTGAGTAAGACACAGCCTCAGAGCAGACATCAGAGAGCGCAGCATTGCCATGAGGAAGACACAGTCTTAGAGCAGACTTAGTAGAGTGCAGCTTTCCCATGAGGAAGACACAGTCTCCGAGGAGAAATAGGAGAGCACAGCTTTCGCAGGAGGAAGACACAGCATCAGTGGAGAATAGGAGGGCAGAGGTTTCCCTTGAGGAAGAAATAGCCTCAAAGGAGAATAGGAGAGCCCAGCTTTCCCATGAGGAAG
>NW_026666456.1:0-1468 GCF_009828535.3 Hylobates moloch | reverse complement strand
CAGCTTATTTCCATTATCTTTTTCTTTCGTTATTTTGTCTTTCTTAATCTATAATATATAAGATTTTGCTTGTTCTAAAAGTGAGCTCACTAAAAGTGAGCCTTCCTTTTGTGAAAATTGAAGCCCAGATATATCTAGTAGGAAACTTTATATGAATGCAGTGTCTATATCTATATAATATTCATTTTTGTAGCCTATAGGTCTGAATGGGTGACTAAATTAATTTTATAAAGGGCTTACTTGAAATAACAAAGAGACAATTCCTTAATATATAAGCACAAAAATGAAAATCAATTTGCAATCTTGATCAAAGATCAATAGTCACAAAAAAGGCTGACTAAGAAAGCAACATGAATATACTGTGACTTGATCACAACCCATAATGAATGTTGTCCAGAGCAGAGCCTTTTAGCAAATCACAAGGCCCTGTGTGCCTAACAGTTAATTCCTGCTTACACAGAGTGTACAGATTCACGCTCAGGCACAACATATAAAATGCTGGGAAATAGTGATTTTTGGGTGTGCTGCAGAACTGCCATTGAGCCATGAGGAAGACAGCCAAAGAGGAGAAGTAGGAGAGCACAGCTATCCCATGAGGAACACACAGCCTCAGAGGAGACACCGGAGGGCACAGCTTTCCCATGAGGAAGACACACCTCAGAGCAGACAGAGGAGAGCATAGCTTTCCCATGAGGAAGACAGCCTCAGAGGAGAATAGGAGAGCAGAGCTTTCCCATGAGGAAGACACAGCCTCAGAGGAGAAATAGGAGGGCACAGCTTTCCCATGAGGAAGACAACCTCAGAGCAGACATAGGAGGGCACAGATTTCCCACGAGGAAGACACATCCTGAGAGGAGACATAGGAAAGCGCAGCTTTCCCATGAGGAAGACACAGCCTCAGAGCAGATATAGGAGGGTACAGTTTTCCAGTGAGGAAAACACAGCCTCCGCGGAGACATTGGAGGGCGCAGCTTACTCATGAAGAAGACAGCCGCTGAGGAGACATAGGAGAGCACAGTTTCAAATGAGGAATATGGTCTAAGAGGAGACATAGGAGAACATAGCTTTCCCATAAGGAAGACAGCCACACAGGAGAAATAGGAGAGCACAGCTATCCCATGAGGAAGACACAGCCTCAGAGGAGACATAGCAGGGTGCAGCTTTCCCATGAGGAAGACACAGCCTCAGAGCAGACACAGGAGGTATCAGCTTTCGCTTGAGTAAGACACAGCCTCAGAGCAGACATCAGAGAGCGCAGCATTCCCATGAGGAAGACACAGTCTTAGAGCAGACATAGTAGAGTGCAGCTTTCCCATGAGGAAGACACAGTCTCCGAGGAGAAATAGGAGAGCACAGCTTTCGCAGGAGGAAGACACAGCATCAGTGGAGAATAGGAGGGCAGAGGTTTCCCTTGAGGAAGAAATAGCCTCAAAGGAGAATAGGAGAGCCCAGCTTTCCCATGAGGAAG
>NW_026666455.1:1253-1469 GCF_009828535.3 Hylobates moloch | reverse complement strand
CTAACACAGTGAAACCCCGTCTCTACTAAAAATACAAAAAATTAGCCGGGCATGGTGGTGGGAGCCTGTAGTCCCAGCTACTCGGGAGGCTGAGGCAGGAGAATGGCGTGAATCCGGGAGGCGGAGCTTGCAGTGAGCCGAGATTGCGCCACTGCACTCCAGCCTGGGTGGCAGAGCGAGACTTCGTCTCAAAAAAAAAAAAAAAAAAAAAAAAAA
>NW_026666455.1:0-1153 GCF_009828535.3 Hylobates moloch | reverse complement strand
TTAAAAAAAAAAAACTAAGATTTTGAAGTGTTTGTTACTGTTGCATAATATAGCCTATTCTCACTGATACATCTTTTCTCCCACATCACAAAATATTGTGTCTCCCCTGTCATCTCTCAGATGTATCCTTCCACTTGTTCTCCATCCTCAGAGATGCTGTTCCATCAATCATTCTGTCTGTCTTTATTTCTCTCTCTCCATATATATATTGTGTGTATATATGTATATATAATGTGTGTGTGTGCATATATATATGTATGTGTGTGTATATATACAAACACATAGATAATATATATATATATATACTCAACCTTTCCTTCATTCTGCATGTATCTTTAATCCTTTCCTTCATTCCATTTAGTATAAAAATTTGTTTAAAGTAGTGTTACAGCTTTTTTAGAATTTGTCTAGCAGGCTTTCTGGTTTTCACCATAAAATGCCCCACATGGATTAATAAAAAAAATTGTTAAAAGTAACCCCAAATTTTCAATCTTTTAAAAATGTCCATTATTGATCCTATATATCTCCACAGCTTACACAAATGGGCCAAGGCCTACTGCCTTGCTTGCACAATATAGTCTTTATGCACTGCATTCACTTGCACTCTTCCCATTTACCCTTCACCCCATCATAATCTCATAGCCACCCCACACCATTCTATGACAGCATTCTTCCCAAAATTATATGTGCACTCAGGTGCTAAACTGAATGGACCCTGTACTGGACATGCTGGCCTATTTCCCTCTGTACATACTTCTTCTTCTTTCTTAAAAGGGCCCATTCCCAGCCCTTCTGAATGAATCTGCTGTGCCTTGGCCTACAGGCTCCATTACATATACTTGGGTGTACTTTCCACCATGAGACTCCCCCAAGAAACTCCCCAAATCAGGCACAGCTGATTAGCCATGAGAAGACAGATAATCTAAAGGCAACCAATCCATAGGAAAGGCCAGAAAATTGTGATTTGTGTACAGGTTCAAGAAAAGGATCGTGGCTAGGTTTTCTTTCTCTCATGAATTTGAACTAAGATCAAAGGAAAGTTGGCATTTGGTGACGAGGAAATGGTCCTAGGAGTCTACAAAAAATTGGAACCAGGTCAGCACTACGGCCATATACAAGACACCACAGAGCATGGTATTAGCTGACAACAGGT
>NW_026666454.1:0-1469 GCF_009828535.3 Hylobates moloch | reverse complement strand
AAAAAGGGCAGAGGAGTACAGTGGAGTCGAATGGAGAAGAAAGGAATGGAGTGGAGTTGAGTGGAATGGAATGGAATGGAATGGAATGGAATGGAAGGGAATGGAATGGAATACAGTGGATTGGAATGGAGAGGAAAGTGAAGGAATGGAATGCAGCAGAATGGAGAGGAGTGGAGTGGAGATGATCGGATTTGAATAGAATGGAATGGAATGGAATGAACTGGTGTTGAGTGGAGTGGATTCTAGTGGAAAATAGGAATGGAATGGAATGGAATGGAGTGGAGTGGAATGGAATGGAAGGGAAAAATGCAGAGGAGAGCAGTGGTGTCAGATGGCAAAGAAAGGCAGGGAGTAGAGTGAAGTGTAATGGAGTGGAATGGAATGGAATGCAATGGAATGGAATGGAATGGAATGGAATCGAATCGAATGAAGTGGACTGGAAAGGAGACGAATGGGAAGGAATGGAGTGGAGTGGAGTGGAGAAGAGTGGAGTGGAGACTAGTGGATTGGAACTGAATTGAATGGAATGGAACGGAATGGACTGGATTGAAGTGGAGTGGAGTGGGTTCTAATGGAGTGGAGTTCAATGCAATGGAGTGGAATGGAATGGAATGGAATTGAATTGAATGGAGTGGATTGGAATGGAGGCGAATGGGAAGGAATGGAATGCAGTGGAATGGAGAGGAGTGGAGTGCAGAAGAGTCAATTTGAATAACATGGAATGGAATGGAATGGAACGGAGAGAAGTGTAGTGGAATCTAGTTGAAATGAATGGAATGGAATGGAATGGAAAGAAATGGAATGGAATGGAAAAAAGTGTAGTTTAGTGTTGTGCAGTGGAATGCAGAAGAAACGAAGAGAGTGGAGTTGAGTGGAATGAGGTGGAAGAATGGAATGGAATGGAATGGAATGGAATGGAATGGAGGCGAATGCGAAGGAAAGGAATGCAGTGGAGTGTAGAGGAGTGGATTGGAGAAGAGTGAATTTGAATGGAATGGAATGAAGGGCAGTGCAGTGGAGTGGATTCTAGTGGAAAATGATAAAAGGTAATGGAATAGAATGGAAGGGAAAGGAATGGAATGGAATGGAATCGAAGGGTAAAAAGTCCAGTGGAATGTAGTGTAGTTGAATGGAGAAGAAAGGAATGTAGTGGAATGGAGTGCTGTGGAGTGGAATGGAATGGAATGGAATGGAAAGGAATGGAGTGGAATGGAATGGATTGGAGTGGAGTGGAATGGAATGGAGTGGAATGGAATGGATTGGAATGGAATGAAATGGAAAGAAAGGGACAAAACTATAATGAAGGAGAATGGGAAGGAATGGAATACAGTGGATTGGAGAGGATTGGAGTGGAGTAGAGTGCATTTGAAATGAACGGAAAGGAATGAATTGGAGTGTAGTGGAGTGGATTCTACTTGAAAAGAATGGAATGGAATGGAATGGAATCTAATGGAATGGAATGGAATGGA
>NW_026666453.1:0-1469 GCF_009828535.3 Hylobates moloch | reverse complement strand
CCAAGTCTCCACTCCAGCCTCTGATGGACGGTGGGCCAAGTCTCCACGTCAGCCTCTGATTGGCCGCAGGTCAGTCCTTCACGGGGTGTAGCCAATGGGAGGCCTCTCAAAGGCACCGCGGGGTGTTGCCGGGTTCCTTTTAATAAAAACCCTAATTGAGGAAGCTCTTGGGCCTCTTGCTGGAGCCCCGCTCCCAGTCTGTGAATTGTCTTCAATAAACCTGTGCTTTCCTTACTCCGTTTTTTTGTGTTTTTGTCTTTCGTTGCTTTGTTCTTTTGTTACTTTGTGCGTTTCATTCAATTCTCTGTTCAACACGCCTAGAACGTGGACAGCTCCACATACAATTTTTCTCCTTTACGATCGTGCTTTCATTTGTGTACATTGCTGAGGAGGATCCACATCGCAATTCTGATTGTCACTTTCAGTTCAGTATTCAATAAACTACAGGAGAGAGTCAACACTTTATTATAAAATAGGTTTTCTGTTGGACGATTTTGCCCAACTGTAGGGGAAGGTACGTGTTCGGGGCAGGTTTAGGGTAGGCTAGGCTAAACTATGATGTTTCATAGGTGACATAATATTAAATCCATTTTTTTATCTTCTATATTTTCAATTTATCAGGATGTGACTTTGCTGTAAGTTGAAGAGCATCCATACTGTGTCGCATACTTGAAATTTGCTATGAAGATCGATCATGGGCCGGGCGCGGTGGCTCATGCCTGTAATTCCATTAATTTGGGAATCTGAGACGGGCAGATCGCTTGAGCTCAGGAGTTTGAGACCAGCCTGGGCAACATGGCGAAACCTCATCTCTACAAATAATGTAAAAATTAGCCGGGCATGGTGGCGCCTGTATTCCCAGCTGCTTGGGAGGCAGAGGCAGTAGGATCGTTTGAGCCCGGGAGGCGGAGGTTGCAGTGACCTGAGATTGTGCTATTGTGCTCCAGCCTGGGTGACAGAGTGAGGTTCTGTCTCAAAAATAAAAAAAAAAAAGATAGATCATAAGTGTTTCACCACAGACACACGGACACACACGGACACATGGACACACACACATGAACACATGGACACACACACACGAACACACACACATGTGGACACACACAGACACACGGACACACACACACGGGGACACACACGGACACACATAGAGACACACACAGACACACGGAAACACACGAACACACACCCACACAGACACACACACAGACACATGGACACACACACACATACAGACACACACACACGTCAAAGAAACAAAAAGCAAGCCAGGGGTTGTGGCATATGCTCCTAGTCCCCACTACTGGGGAGGCTGAGGCAGGAGGATTGCTTGAGGCCAGGAATTAAGCAAATAAATAAATAATGAAAAGAAAATAGTCACTACGTGAGTTGATGAATACATTAATTAGCTTGATTGTAGTGATAATTACACCATGAATAGGGATATGCAAACACCAGCATGGTGACCT
>NW_026666452.1:0-1469 GCF_009828535.3 Hylobates moloch | reverse complement strand
ATGTATGTTAATAATATCAAAAAATAATAAAATAAAATCCCCAGAATTTTCTGCTTTCTCAAATAAATTCATTAAGTGTAAAGAAAGAACTAGTTTTTAAGATCTTCTGGTTTAGACATTCAAAGTATCGAAAGGGTAGATTCCAGATTGATAACCAGAAGGGTCTTTAAAGTGGCATTTTTAGACAGGGCGTGGTGGCTCATGCCTGTAATCCCAGCATGTTGGGAGGCCAAGGCGGGTGGATCTCCTAAACTCGGGAGTTTGAGAGCAGCCTGGGCAACATGAAGAAACCTCATTTCTGCCAAAAATACAAAAAAAAAAAAAAAAAAAAAAAAAAGCCAGGCATGGTTGCATGCCTGTGGTCCCAGCTACTCAAGAGGCTGAGGTGGAAGGATCGCTTGAGCCGGGGAGGCAGAGGTTACAGTGAGTTGAGATTGTGCCACTGCACTCTAGCCTGGGTGACAGAGTGAGATTCCATCTCAATAAATAAATAAATAAAGTAGCATTTTTAAAAAGTATCTGCAGTTTTATTCTTATGCTAAACATCTAGGCCCTGTTTTGAAGGCACATACACCACACATTTATACTCAATCAAGCAGATAGCCAAGTTGTCAGTGTGCGTGTCTTACCAATGTTATATTTATTTCTCTGTAATTGTTTCTTTAGTGCGTTGAGGTGTTATAGTATAAAATCATTAATCTTGAACTTTGAGTACCTTTATATTTTTTGAAAATAACAAAAAGTGATGTAGTATGCCCTGTTCCATATAGAATATGAACCTTAGAATAGGTGCTGTGCTACACAATTATCATTCCTTTTCCCCATTCTCTCTGTCAGTGTGATCTATTCACCTACTCATATCCAGAAATAAAATTTGTTTTGTTTTGTTTCCTTTTCTTTTTTCTGAGACAGAGTCTCCCTCTCTCACCCAGACTGGGGTGCAGTGGCATGATCTCGGCTCACTACAACCTCCACCTCCCGGGTTCAAGTGATTCTTGTACCTCAGCCTCCTGAGTAACTGGGACCACAGGCACCCACCACCATGCCTGGATAATTTTTCTATTTTCAGTAGAGATGGGGTTTTACTGTGTTGGCTGGGCTGGTCTTGAACTTCTGAGCTCAGGCGATCCGCCTGCCTCAGCTCCCAAAGTGCTGGGATTACAGATGTGAGCCACAGTGCCCAGCCTAAAATTTGTTGATATTTAGTTTGTTACAGAAAGAGGATTGAAATAAAAATAAAATACATTTATTATGTAATGACTGGTAACTGATTTTATATTCATGTACAGATAGAATAACTCTACATTCTGAGAATTCAAAACCTTTTGGTCAGTTAAAATATTAAGAAACATGAACTATCTTGCTTCAATTGCTTGTTTTTAGCGAGTTTAAATATTTCACTAAACTTCATAGCTTTGAATGCATCAAAGTCTCTTCAGAGTTTTTCAGTGGGTAACAAACGTTGTGTG
>NW_026666451.1:0-1469 GCF_009828535.3 Hylobates moloch | reverse complement strand
GAGCAGTATATGAAATAAAATCATGTATTTACAACCAGTGGCAAGACTTACTGGCAGGTGCTTTGTTTAAACACTGTTAAGAATTTGAAGATCATGACAGCAGAATGTAAATCCAAGTGCAGGGTCCTTCCAAATGCAGGGCTCTGTGCACCAAAGATACAGTTTTGGAGCTCATTTTTTTTAAACAAAACAGAAACAACACTCTATGTTCGTGGCTGTAGGCCATGCGAGAATATTTTTCTTTTTTAATTTTAATTTAATTTTTATTTTTCCATATATTATTGGGATACCGGTGGTATTTGGTTACATGAGTAAGTTTTAGTGATGATTTGCAAGACTTTGGTGAACCCACCATCTGAGCAGTATACACTGCATCATATTTGTAGTCTTTTATCCCTCACCCCCTCTCGCTCTTTCCCCAACAAGTCCCCAAAATCCGTTGTATCATTCTTATGCCTTTGTGACCTCATAGCTTTGCTCCCAAATATCAGTGAGAACATGCTATGTCTGCTTTTACATTTCTGAGTTACTTCACTTAGAATAATAGTCTCCCATCTCATCCAGGTAGATCACTCCAAATGCTGTTTATTCATTCCTTTTTATGGCTGCATAGTATTTCATCATATATATATATATATATCTCACAGTTTCTTTACCCACTCGTTGATTGATGGGCATTTGGGTTGGTTTCTTTTTCTTTATCACTAAATTAATGGCAGCAATAAATCCAGAACATTCTCATCACCCTAAGGTCAGCCCTGTCTCCCAAACTCCCTTACACATCAGGACACCTTTGTGCCCATAGATCATGGGCAGTGCTGGGCAGCCACCACTGTCCACACAGAGAGGGCAGTCAGCAGCGTGAGGTGGTTCTGCCTGCTGGGGCCTCACCCCAGGCACAGAAAGCAAGAGCCCTGGGTGGTGCTGAAGGTGCTCAGCTGGGCTTGTCAGGAGTCCCATCTGTCAGTGAATTCACAAGAAATAGAACAAAACGAGTCCTCCAATGTTGATGAGCTTGCCCCTGGGATTTGGAAAGCTGATAACAGAGAAAACAAGTATAGACAAAGGATTTTAAACAGGATTATCGGATTATGGTCAATTAAGCAAATTAGAAAAGGATACTTGAAGGAATATTTGGGACACAGGAATCAAAAACACCAGGAAGACATGAGGAGTTTTTCGAAGATTCTACACTATAGCAATACTTAGATAACCAATACCAGTGTATCAATGAGTAATTATTATTATTATTGTTTTGAGATGGAGTCTCACTCTATCATCCAGCCTGGAGTGCAGTGGCATGATCTCGGCTTACTGCAACCTCCGCCTCCCTGGTTCAAGAATTCTGGTGCCTCCGACCCCCGAGTAGCTGGGACTATAGGTGCAGGTCAGGATGCCTGGATAATTTCTGTATTTTTAGTCCAGATGGGATTTCACCATGTTGGTCAGGCTGGTCTCCAACTCCTGAC
>NW_026666450.1:0-1469 GCF_009828535.3 Hylobates moloch | reverse complement strand
TTTATTCTATTTGAAGCAATTGTGAATGGGAGTTTACTCATGATTTGTCTCTCTGTTTGTCTGTGATTGGTGTACAAGAATGCTTGTGATTTTTGTACACTGATTTTGTATCCTGAGACTTTGCTGAAGTTGCTTATCAGCTTGAGGAGACTTTGGGCTGAGACAATGGGGTTTTCTAGATATACAATCATGTCATCTGCAAACAGGGACAGTTTGACTTCCTCTTTTACTAATTGAATACCCTTTATTTCCTTCTCCTGCCTGATTGCCCTGGCCAGAACTTCCAACACTATGTTGAATACGAGTGGTGAGAGAGGGCATCCCTGTCTTGTGCCAGTTTTCAAAGGGAATGCTTCCAGTTTTTGCCCATTCAGTATGATATTGGCTGTGGGTTTGTCATAGATAGCTCTTATTATTTTGAGATATGTCCCATCAGTACCTAATTTATTGAGAGTTTTTAGCATGAAGGGTTATTGAATTTTGTCAAAGGCCTTTTCTGCATCTATGGAGATAATCATGTGGTTTTTGTCTTTGGTTCTGTTTATATGCTGGATGACATTTATTGATTCTCATATGTTGAACCAGCCTTGCATCCCATGGATGAAGCCCACTTGTTCATGGTGGATAAGCTTTTTGATGTGCTGCTGGATTCAGTTTGCCAGTATTTTATTGAGGATTTTTGCTTCAGTGTTCATCAAGGGTATTGGTCTGAAATTCTCTTTTTTGGTTGTGTCTCTGCCAGGCTTTGGTATCAGGATGATGCTGGCCTCATAAACTGTGTTAGGGAGGATTCCCTCTTTTTCTATTGATTGGAATAGTTTCAGAAGGAATGGTACCAGCTCCTCCTTGTACCTCTGGTAGAATTCGGCTGTGAATCCATCTGGTCCTGGACTCTTTTTGGTTGGTAAGCTATTGATTATTGCCACAATTTCAGAGCCTGTTATTGGTCTATTCAGGGATTCAGCTTCTTCCTGGTTTACTCTTGGGAGGGTGTATTTGTCGAGGAATTTATCCATTTCTTCTAGATTTTCTAGTTTATTTGTATAGAGGTGTTTGTAGTATTCTCTGATAGTAGATTGTATTTCTGTGGGATCGGTGGTGATATCCCCTTTTTCATTTTTTATTGCGTCTATTTGATTCTTCTCTCTTTTCTTCTTTATTAGTCTTGCTAGCAGTCTATCGATTTTGTTGATCTTTTCAAAAAACCAGCTCCTGGATTCATTAATTTTTTGAAGGGTTTTTTGTGTCTCTATTTCCTTCAGTTCTGCTCTGATTTTAGTTATTTCTAGCCTTCTGCTAGCTTTTGAATGTTTTTGCTCTTGCTTTTCTAGTTCTTTTAATTGTGATGTCAGGGTGTCAATTTTGGATCTTTCCTGCTTTCTCTTGTGGGCATTTAGTGCTATAAATTTCCCTCTACACACTGCTTTGAATGTGTCCCAGAGATTCTGGTATGTTGTGTCTTTGTTCTC
>NW_026666449.1:0-1469 GCF_009828535.3 Hylobates moloch | reverse complement strand
GACTTCATGTCTAAAACACCAAAAGCAATGGCAACAAAAGCCAAAATTGACAAATGGGATCTCATTAAACTAAAGAGCTTCTGCACAGCAAAAGAAACTACCATCAGAGTGAACAGGCAACCTACAGAATGGGAGAAAATTTTTGCAACCTACTCATCTGACAAAGGGCTAATATCCAGAATCTACAATGAACTTAAACAAATTTACAAGAAAAAAACAAACAAACCCATCAAAAAGTGGGCAAAGGACATGAACAGACACTTCTCAAAAGAAGACATTTATGCAGCCAGAAAACACATGAAGAAATGCTCATCATCACTGGCCATCAGAGAAATGCAAATCAAAACCACAGTGAGATACCATCTCACACCAGTTAGAATGGCCATCATTAAAAAATCAGGAAACAACAGGTGCTGGAGAGGATGTGGAGAAATAGGAACACTTTTACACTGTTGGTGGGACTGTAAACTAGTTCAACCATTGTGGAAGTCAGTGTGGCAATTCCTCAGGGATCTAGAACTAGAAATACCATTTGACCCAGCCATCCCATTACTGGGTATATACCCAAAGGAGTATAAATCATGCTGCTATAAAGACACATGCACACGTATGTTTATTGCGGCACTATTCACAATAGCAAAGACTTGGAACCAACCCAAATGTCCAACAACAATAGACTGGATTAAGAAAATGTGGCACATATACACCATGGAATACTATGCAGCCATAAAAAATGATGAGTTCGTGTCCTTTGTAGGGACATGGATGAAACTGGAAAACATCAGTCTCAGTAAACTATCGCAAGGACAAAAAACCAAACACCGCATGTTCTCACTCATAGGTGGGAATTGAACAATGAGAACTCATGGACACAGGAAGGGGAACATCACATTCCGGGTACTGTTGTGGGGTGGGGGGTGGGGGGGGCGGGGACAGCATTAGGAGATATACCTAATGCTAAATGATGAGCTAATGGGTGCAGGAAATCAACATGGCACATGGATACATATGTAACAAACCTGCACATTGTGCACATGTACCCTAAAACCTAAAGTATAATAAAAAAAAAAAAAAGAATAACCAGTTTAGAGAAGAACATAAATAACCTGATGGAGCTGAAAAACACAGCACAAGAACTTCATGAAGCATACAAAAGTTGTCAGATTCATCAAGGTTGAAATGAAGGAAAAGTTTTAAGGGCAGCTAGAGAAAAAGGTCAGGTTACCCCCAAAGGGGAGCCCCTCAGACTAACAGCAGAGCTTTCTGCAGAAACCCTACAAGCCAAAAGATAGTGGGGGCCAATATTCAATGTTCTTAAAGAAAAGAATTTCCAACCCAGAATTTCATCTCCAGCCAAACTAAGCTTCATAAGCAGAAGGAGAAATAAAATCCTTTACAAACAAGCAAATGGTGACAGATTTGATCACCATCAAGCCTGCCTTACAAGTGCTCCTGAAGGAAGCACTAAA
>NW_026666448.1:0-1469 GCF_009828535.3 Hylobates moloch | reverse complement strand
TCCCACTCCTTGGGCCTCCCTATTCCCTGGGACACAATATATTGAAACAGGCCAACTAATAATCCCTGCAGTGGCCTCAGAGTGTTCAAGTGAAAGGAAGAGTTGCACATCTCTCTTTTTAAATCAAAAGCTAGAAACGCTTAAGTTTAGTGAGGAAGGCATGTGAAAGCTGAACTAGACCGAAAGCTAAGCCTCTTGAACCAAACAGTTAGCTGAGTTGTGAAGGCAAAGAAAATTTCTTGAAGGAAATGGAAAGTGCTACTCCAATGGACACAAGCATGATTAGAAAGGGAAACAGCTTTATTGCTGACATGCAGAAAGCTTGAGTGGTGGGAATAGAGGATCAAACCAGCCACTATATTCCCTTAGCCAGGGCCAGAGAAAGGCCCTCATTCTCTTCAAATTTGTGAAGGCAGAGAGAGGTGAGGAGGCTGCAAAATATTTTTTTTTAAGCTAGCAGAGGTTGGTTGATGAGATTTAAGGAAAGCAATCATATCTATAACATAAAACTGCAACAAAAGCAGTAAGTGCTGATGTAGAAGCTGCAGCAAGTTATCTAGGATATTTAGCTAAGATCGCTGATGAAGGCGGCTACACTAAGCAACAGATTTTCAGTGTAGACCAAAGAGCCTTCTATCAGAAGAAGATGCTACCTAGGACTTTCATAGCTAGAAAGAAGCCAATACCTGGCCTCAAAGCTTCAAAGGACAGGCTGACTCTCTTGTTAGAGCCTAATGGAGTTGGTGACTTTAAGTTGAAGCCAATGCTCATTGACTTTCTTTCTCTTTCTTTCTCTTTCTTTCTTTCTTTCTTTCTTTCTTTCTTTCTTTCTTTCTTCTTTCCTTCCTTCCTTCCTTCCTTCCTTCCTTCCTTTCTCTTTCTTTTTCTTTTTTTTTTTTTTTTTGATGGAGTCTCACTCTGTCTCTAGGCTGGAGTGCAGTGGCGCAATCTCGGCTCACTGCAACCTCTGCCACCCAGGTTCAAGCAATTCTCCTGCCTCAGGCTCCTGAGTAGCTGGGATTACAGGCCCCTGCCACCACACCCGGGTAATTTTTTGTAGTTCTTAGTAGAGACGGGGTTTCACCATCTTGGCCAGGCTGGTCTTGAACTCCAGACCTCGTGATCCACCCACCTTGGCCTCCCAAAGTGCTGGGATTACAGGCGTGAGCATTCGAACTCATTGACTATTTCAAAAGTCCTAGGACTTTTAAGAAATATGCTAACCCTACTCTGCTTGTGCTCTAGAAATGGAATAACAAAGCCTGATGACAGGACATCTGTTTACAGCATGGTTTCCTGAATATTTTAAGCCCACTGTTGAAAACTACTGCTCAGAAAAAAAGATCCCTTTCAAAATATTACTGCTCATTGACAACGCACCTGGTCACCCAATAACTCTAATGGAGATGTACGAGGAGACGAATGTTGTTTTCATGCCTGCTAATACAACATCCATTCTGTAGTCTATG
>NW_026666447.1:0-1470 GCF_009828535.3 Hylobates moloch | reverse complement strand
AAGAAATACCTTTTCAAAGTTAGGCCTAAGCCCTTTTGAAATGCTGTATGGATGACCTTTCCTTGCCAATGATTTTCTTTTTTTTCCTTCTTTTTTTTTTTTGAGATGGAGTTTTGCTCTTGTCACCCAGACTGGCATGCAGTGGTGCAATCTCCACTCCCTGCAACCTCTGCCTCCCAGGTTCAAGCCATTCTCCTGCCTCAGCCTCCCAAGTAGCTGGGATTACAGGCGCCTGCCACCATGCCCAGCTAATATTTTTTTAATTTTTAGTAGAGAAGGGGTTTCACCATGTTGGCCAGGCTGGTCTCGAACACCTGACCTCAGGCAATCCACCCGACTCGGCCTCCCAAAATGCTGGGATTACAGGCAGGAGCCACCGTGCCCGGCCTTACCAATGATTTTCTATTAAACCTCTGAATTGGTAAAACATGTAACCTCTGGCTCACTTTCAACAAAAATTAACACAACTAGCAGAAGTCCAACTACAGAAAATAAGACCACCTTTATTTAACCCAGGAGATTTGGTATTAGGAAAGCTGTCCCTTCTCTCTCTCCTTCCCTAAGCTCAAGCTGGGAAGAAATTTACACTGTTCTTCTTTCAACACCCTCAGCGGTAAAACTTACAGGTATTGACTCCTGGATATGTGACACTTGAGCCAAAGTCTGGAAAGCTGAGGGAGCAACCCCTGACAGCCTAGGGGAATGTCCCAGATATCAATGTGAAGAGATAGGAGAACTTAAGCTAAGAATAATAAAAGATAAGTAAATGAGTGAGGTCTACTCATCCTCCTCAGTCCCACCCCTACCTCACCAGATACTTTGTCATTTCTACCTTTCCTCTCAAGATTCACCACCAGATACTAGAACTTCTTTTTGACACATACTTGCAGGGAGATTTTGATTATCCATGGGTTTACATTTGTAATTTCATAGATGCCCAAAGGGAAATTCTATATCTTGGGGAATAAAATTTTAGATGGAAATTATTTACTACACCACCCTTGTGGGAATTGTTATACTCACTCTACTATTTGCAGCATGACTATACACTGTGGTGCTCACAATGTGAAACTCTGGATGGGAAATTCTAATTGCTGTAATATTCTGCTTAATTATCATCTTTATAGCAGGACTAATCATTACAGAAAAGATTTAGCCAAAGTTAACACTAAAGTTACTCTCAACCCTCAATCCAATGCCACTTATCCAAAAAAAAAAGTTTCTCTACTAACGCTTCTGGTGAGGTGCAGTGACATCTGGTGGAGAAAATCAGTATTACAACCCATCGAAACAGCTAACAGGTATCAAACTCTACTGTCATGGTTATGGCCTATAGTACCCTCACTAACAATGATAATCTTAATGCTCATATTTAAATTCTATACCCTAAACCCTCTTGTAATATTTATCTCATCTCATCTACAAGCTATTAAACTCCAAATGGTGCTGCACACAATGGAACCACACATG
>NW_026666446.1:0-1470 GCF_009828535.3 Hylobates moloch | reverse complement strand
GATTAGATGGCAGGTGAGAGCTCTTTGAAAATGAAAACATTCTACTATTTGAATGCAAAGTGTTCTTCTTTGCCTGTGATGTTTCCTAATCTGTGAAATCATACTGGACCTCGAAGCTGTCTGTTAAAAAAAATAGCAAAGTGGCTGGGCATGGTGGCTTATGCCTATAGTAGTCCTAGCACTTTGAGAGGCTGAGGGGGGTGGATCACTTGAGGCCAGGAGTTCGATACCAGCCTGGTCAATATGCGAAACCCCATCTCTACTAAAAATACAAAAATCAGCCAGGTGTGGTGGCATCTGCCTGTAGTCCCAGCTACTCGGGAGGCTGAGGCACAAGAATCATTTGAGCCCAAGAGGCAGAGGTTGCAGTGAGCCGAGATTGCACCACTGCACTCCATCCTGGGCAACAGAGTGAGGCTCTGTCTGAAAAAAGAAAAAAAAAAAACAGCAAAATTATCACTTCCTCCATCTCTCCCCTGGGGGAGGCAATTTGTCAAAGATTGTTGGATTTTACACACAGGGAAATCTAAGGAAGGTGTGAAAACCAGACCAGGACTGCAGACTCTGGTCTTCCTGTTTACAGGGTCTTAAATGGGGGGGCCACTTTGGGTTCTTTCTACAAGATTGCTTTGTAAAAAAAAAAAAAACAAGAAACAAAAAACTCACAAAACAAAAACAGCCCTGACCTAAACATTCACAAGGGATCTCAGGCAATATCTGCAAACAAAAGTGAGTCATGAGTGGAATCTGTCATCTTTACAACTAAGACAGCTCCAGAATTGAAGCAAGTGGAAATATCTCTAGAGACAGAGGTTTGGGCAGGTTTTGCCGGTTACAAGCTATGAGAACCTGGGCAGGTTCACCTCTCTGAGCTTCTGTGACCTTGTAAGATAGGATGCATTGCACTAAACGTGCAGGAGGAATCCCAGCATCTTCCTGTGCACAAGCCTGGTTTCTTCCCATCCTTTTCCTTGTTCTGCCTCTCTCCTCCTCTCCAAGAGATGAATACATTTGGACCCAGTAGGGGCCTATGTTTGCAAAAGCTCGCAGGTGATTCTCATGCAGCCAGCCTGGCTCTGGCACTGAGTTCTTGGACACTTTTGAAGGCACGTTTACTAGTGAGGAAGGTCACTGTGTGTTAAAGGCATGATTCATCTTCCATTCCTTTTTTCCATGAAGCAAGGTGCATGGGTCGACTGAGCTGGGAAAGTCCACAGTGTCAGCCTCCCCCATGCTTCCCTCCCTCCTTATTCCTTATGTGCTGTACTTTGTCTTGATTTCCTGTACTCTGCACCAAGCCAGGAGATGGTAGGATCTCAAAAAAATCATTTTTTTGGGAAATGGGATCAAGAGGGTTTTTGTTTGCTTGTTTGTTTGTTTGAGACAGGGTCTGTTGCCCAGGCTGGAGTGCAGTGGTGTGACCTTGGCTCACTGCAGCCTTGACCTTCTGGGCTCAGGTGATCCTCCCAC
>NW_026666445.1:996-1470 GCF_009828535.3 Hylobates moloch | reverse complement strand
ACTAACAGTTCTTTTGATAAAAGATAACTCGACATAGCACATTCAATAAGTTCACATCAGAGCCAAATGAATTCACATATGTATTTGTATATCCACCATATGCATTTGCAAAAGTATTCATTGGCAAGTTGGGCATTGTTCAACTGAACAAACTCTGATAACTGTCAAGGAATAAAAGCATACGTTTTATTTATGAGAATGGAAGAACAAAAGCCATGAAACTTGAAATTAAAAAAAATAAACTCAAAGCAAATGCCATATTGTATTCAAGTTTTGCTTAACAACTAGTCTTTAAATGAGCAGCAAGTAACTGACATTCTACTATGGACCCAGTAAATGTTTACTAAATGTTAATTGCTGAGGCAGGAGAATCGCTTGAACCCGGGAGGCAGGGGTTACAGTGAGCCGAGATTGTGCCACTGCACTCCAGCCTAGGCAATGGAGTGAAACTCCGTCTCAAAAAAAAAAAAAAAA
>NW_026666445.1:0-924 GCF_009828535.3 Hylobates moloch | reverse complement strand
AAAAAAAAAAAAAAAAGTTAATTGGTGTTGACAGCAGATGTTAATATTACTAGAGTGACAAACGGAGGTAAGGTGGCACAATGGAGTAACCAAGAAAAATGTCACAGTTCATTCAGCAGTCTAGAGCTCAGCATTAGGACAAATAATAGATACATATGAGACAGGAGAAATCAAAACAATTCCCTTTGATTACCAAGCTAGCCTACACTTGGTTCAGCAATTACAGTCTGGCGTATCTCCAATAGGCTAGGAACATGTATATTATAAAGCACTATATTTTCTAAGTATTCATTCTAAAACTATGTCAACAGAAACATAACATAGGTGTAAAACATAGGTCCGCTGTGTGAAGAAAAGCATGAAAAAATGAAAAACTTAACATTTTTCTAGAGTTGCCTAAAAAGAGCAAGTGTTTCTATGTACACCATTCTATTCCTTTGGTATTGTGTTTAATAAAATCTTATTGGGTATTTACTATGCAATAGATATCTGATCAGGTGTTGTGGAGAGATACAAAAGGGGATGAGATACTGCTTTTTCAATTAAGCTTTTCCAATGTAATGGGAGAGATAAACTCCACAGGCAGAAAGCTTAAGTCTTATGAGGGCTATAGTGTTAGAGGCATACAGAGGACACACAGAGATATTTGGCTTAAAGAGATCAAGGAAAGCTTCGTGAAAGAGGATTTATTTTGTTTTTACTTTGAGAAAAAAATCACTAAAAATACAAAAAATTAAAACCATACATACATACCTTCTCCAATTCATATATATCAACTTTAAAATCTGTCATATTCGCTTCAGATTATTTTTAAAGAAATTAAATGTTATTAATATAGCTTAATTCTCCTTAAGCCACATCCAGATCTTTTCTAAATTGCCAGAGACAACCACTGTTATAATTTTGAGGTATATTTTTCCATTC
>NW_026666444.1:0-1470 GCF_009828535.3 Hylobates moloch | reverse complement strand
CTAAACATTAATATTTGTATTAAAGTTTTAAGTGTACCATATAACACATTACTGCTGACTTAGGTTTAAGGTCCTTTGCTGTACAATATACTTGAATATCATACTTATATATCACAACAAAAGTATCTTTCCCTAAGGCAATTACCATTAATACTGCTTTAAAGTTATAAAATGTGGGCTGAGGGGTGGCTCACACCTGTAATCCCAGCACTTTGGGAGTCTGAGGCAGGCAGAGATCAAGACCATCCTGGTCGACATGGTGAAACCCCATCTCTACTAAAGTACAAAAATTACCTGCGCGGGGTGACGCACACCTGTAGTCCCAGCTACTTGGGAGGCTGAGGCAGGAGAATATCTTGAATCTGGGAGGCAGAGGTAGTGGTGAGCTGAGATTGCAACTCCAGCCTGAACAACAAGTGTGAAACTTTGTCTGAAAAAAAAAATTATGAAATGTGAAGATTTTTTTATAATTTTATGACACCTGAGCATTATTGTCTTTAAATAATCTAATAAATCACCATCACAACAAAAGCCCCACAAGCTAATCTGTTTCACCTTATAAAAAGCACTGACATTTAGTGTGCGGTAATTTGTTGCAGCAGCCACGGTAAACTAGTATTGTAGTGAAGCCTCAAAACCCACCTGAAGGGGCTGGGCATGGTAGCTTATGCCTGTAATCCCAGCACTTTGGGAGGCCGAGGTGGGTGGATCACTTGAGGTCAGGAATTCGAGACCAGCCTTGCCAACATGGTGAAACCCCATTTCTAAAAAAAATACAAAAATTAGCCAGGCGTGGTGGCACATGCCTATAATCTCAGCTACTCAAGAGGCTGAGACATGGGAACTGTTTGAACCCAGGGTGGGGCAGAGGTTGCAGTGAGCCAAGATTGTGCCACTGCACCCCACCCTGGGTGACAGAGCGAGGCTCCATCTCAACAACAACAACAACAACAACAACAACAACAAAAAAAAACCCACCTGAAGAAGGTTTTCAGTTCTGTCAACAGTGCCCCACCAAACCCCTTAGAAGCACACATTCCTTTGCTGTGGGCCATGGACAGGAAGAAGGAAGCGCCTCCTCATGGCAGGGGCCTACCCAGGAGAAATTCAAGGGAAGGCACTGCCAGGCCAGTCCTTCTGCCAAGGCCATTTTCTTTTTTTTTTTTTTTTTTTTTTTTGAGACACAGTTTCACTCTGTCTCCCAGACTGGAGTGCAGTGACACAATCTTGGCTCACTTCGACCTCTGCCTCCCCAGTTCAAGCGATTCTCCTGCCTCAGCCTCCTGAGTAGCAATGATTACAGGAGCATAGCATGCCTAGCTAATTTTTGTATTTTTAGTAGAGATGGGATTCTGCCATGTTCCCCAGGCTTGGCTCAAACTCCTCGCCTCAAGTGATCCACCTATCTCAGCCTCCCAAAGTGCTGAGGAGTGAGCCACCACACCCAGCACTCACCAAGGCCTTTGATAG
>NW_026666443.1:0-1470 GCF_009828535.3 Hylobates moloch | reverse complement strand
TTGCATTTCTCTGATGGCCAGTGATGATGAGCATTTTTTCATGTGTCCGTTGGCTGCATAGATGTCTGCTTTTGAGAAGTGTCTGTTCATATCCTTCGACCACTTTTTGATGGCATTGTTTGTTTTTTGCTTGTAAGTTTGTTTGAGTTCATTGTAGATTCTGGATATTAGCCCTTTGTCAGAAGAGTAGATTGCAAAAATTTTCTCCCATTCTGTAGGTTGCCTGTTCACTCTGATGGTAGTTTCTTTTGCTGTGCAGAAGCTCTTTAGTTTAATTAGATCCCATTTGTCAATTTTGACTTTTGTTGCCATTGCTTTTGGTGTTTTAGACATGAAGTCCTTGCCCATGCCTATGTCCTGAATGGTATTGCCTAGGTTTTCTTCTAGGATTTTTATGGTTTTAAGTCTAGGATTTAAGTCTTTAATCCATCTTGAATTAATTTTAGTATAAGGTGTAAGGAAGGGATCCAGTTTCAGCTTTCTACATATGGCTAGCCAGTTTTCCCAGCACCATTTATTAAATAGGGAATCCTTTCCCCATTTCTTGTTTTTGTCAGGTTTGTCAAAGATCAGATAGTTATAGATGTGTGGTATTATTTCTGAGGGCTCAGTTCTGTTCCATTGGTCTATATCTCTGTTTTGGTACCAGCTGTTTTGGTTACAGTAGCCTTGTAGTATAGTTTGAAGTCAGGTAGCATGATGCCTCCAGCTTTGTTCTTTTGGCTTAGGATTGTCTTGGCAATGCGGCCTCTTTTTTGGTTCCATATGAACTTTAAAGTAGTTTTTTCCAATTCTGTGAAGAAAGTCATTAGTAGCTTGATGGGGATGGTATTGAATCTATAAATTACCTTGGGCAATATGGCCATTTTCACGATATTGATTCTTCCTATCCTTGAGCATGGAATGTTCTTCCATTTGTTTCTGTCCTCTTTTATTTCATTGAGCAGTGGTTTGTAGTTCTCCTTGAAGAGGTCCTTCACATCCCTTGTAAGCTGGATTCCCAGATATTTTATTCTCTTTGAAGCAATTGTGAATGGGAATTCACTCATGATTTGGCTCTCTGTTTGTCTGTTATTGGTGTATAAGAATGCTTGTGATTTTTGCACACTGATTTTGTATCCTGAGACTTTGCTGAAGTTGCTTATCAGCTTAAGGAGATTTTGGGCTGAGACAATGGGGTTTTCTAAATATACAATCATGTCATCTGCAAACAGGGACAATTTGACTTCCTCTTTTCCTAATTGAATACCCTTTATTTCCTTCTCCTGCCTGATTGCCCTGGCCAGAACTTGCAACACCATGTTGAATAGGAGTGGTGAGAGAGGACATCCCTGTCTTGTGCCAGTTTTCAAAGGGAATACTTCCAGTTTTTTCCCATTCAGTATGATATTGGCTGTGGGTTTGTCATAAATAGCTCTTATTGTTTTGAGATATGTCCCATCAATACCTAATTTATTGAGAGTTTTTAGC
>NW_026666442.1:210-1470 GCF_009828535.3 Hylobates moloch | reverse complement strand
TTCCTGGATATCCTTGTTAACTTTCTGTCTCGTTGATCTGTCTAATGCTGACAGTGGGGTGTTAAAATCTCCCATTATTATTGTGTGGGAGTTTAAGTCCCTTTGTAGGTCACTGAGGACTTGCTTTATGAATCTGAGTGCTCCTGTGTTGGGTGCATATATATTTAGGATAGTTAGCTCTTCTTGTTGAATTGATCCCTTTACCATTATGTAATGGCCTTCTTTGTCTCTTATGATCTTTGTTGGTTTAAAGTCTATTTTATCAGAGACTAGGATTGCAACCCCTGCCTTTTTTTGTTTTCCAGTTGCTTGATAGATCTTCCTCCATCCCTTTATTTTGAGTCTATGTGTGTCTCTGCACGTGAGATGGGTTTCCTGAATACAGCACACTGATGGGTCCTGACTCCTTATCCAGTTTGACAGTCTGTGTCTTTTGATTGGAGCATTTAGCCCATTTACATTTAACGTTAATATTGTTATGTGTGGATCTGATCCTGTCATTATGATGTTAGTGGGTTATTTTGCTCATTAGTTGCTATAGTTTCTTCCTAGCCTCGATGGTCTTTACAATTTGGCATGTTTTTGCAGTGGCTGGTACCGGTTGTTCCTTTCCATGTTTAGTGCTTCCTTCAGGAGCTCTTTTAGGGCAGGCCTGGTGGTGACAAAATCACTCAGCGTTTGCTTGTCTGTAAAGTATTTTATTTCTCCTTCACTTATGAAGCTTAGTTTGGCAGGATAGGAAATTCTGGGTTGAAAATTCTTTTCTTTAAGAATGTTGAATATCGGCCCTCACTCTCTTCTGGCTTGTAGAGTTTCTGCTGAGAGATCAGCTGTTAGTCTGATGGGCTTCCCTTTGTGGGTAACCCGACCTTTCTCTCTGGCTGCCCTTAACATTTTTTCCTTCATTTCAACTTTGGTGAATCTGACAATTATGTGTCTTGGAGTTGCCCTTCTCGAGGAGTATCTTTGTGGCGTTCTCTGTATTTCCTGAATCTGAATGCTGGCCTGCCTTGCTAGATTGGGGAAGTTCTCCTGGATAATATCTTGCAGAGTGTTTTCCAACTTGGTTCCATTCTCCCCATCATTTTCAGGTACACCAATCAGACGTAGGTTTGGTCTTTTCACATAGTCCCAAATTTCTTGGAGGCTTTGTTCATTTCTTTTTATTCTTTTTTCTCTAAACTTCCCTTCTCTCTTCATTTTATTCATTTCATCTTCCATCAGTGATACCCTTTCTTCCAGTTGATCGCATCTGCTACT
>NW_026666442.1:0-110 GCF_009828535.3 Hylobates moloch | reverse complement strand
TTTATTCTTTTTTCTCTAAACTTCCCTTCTCTCTTCATTTCATTCATTTCATCTTCCATCAGGGATACCCTTTCTTCCAGTTGATCGCATCTGCTACTGAGGCTTCTGCA
>NW_026666441.1:0-1470 GCF_009828535.3 Hylobates moloch | reverse complement strand
AGAAGCATTCTTTGAAACTTCTTTCTGTTCTGTGAATTCAACTAAAAGAGTGGAAGCTTATTATTGATTGAGCACTTCTGAAACTGTCTTTCTGTAGAAACTGCAAGGGGACATTCAGAGCGCTAAGGGGCCTATAGTGGAAAAAGGAACATCTTCCAATAAAAACAACACAGAAGCGTTCTGTGAAACACCTTTCTGTTCTGTGTATTCAACTAAAGGGGTTGAACCTTACTTTTGATTGAGGAGTTCTGAAACACTCTTTCTGTAGAAAGTGCAAGTGGACATTCGTAGCGCTCGGGGGCCTATAGTGGAAAAAGGAATATCTTCCCATTATAACTACACAGAAGAATTCTGTGAAACTTCTCTCTGTTCTGTGCTTTCAACTAACAGGGTTGAACATTACTTTTGATTGAGCAGTTCTGAAACACTCTTTCTGCAGAAACTGCAAGTGGACATTCGGAGCGCTAGGGGCCCTGTAGTGGAAAAAGGAATATCTTCAAATTATAATTACACAGAAGCATTCTGTGAAACTTCCCTCTGTTCTGTGAATTCAACTAACAGAGTGGAAGCTTACTATTGATGGAGCAGTTCTGAAACTCTCTTTCTGTAGAAACTGCAAGGGGACATTCAGAGCGTTAAGGGGCCTATAGTGAAAAAAGGAACATCTTCCAATAAAAACAACACAGAAGCGTTGTGTGAAACATCTTTCTGTTCTGTGTATTCAACTAAAGGTGTTGAATCTTACTTTTGATTGAGGAGTTCTGAAACACTCTTTCTGTAGAAACTGCAAGTGGACATTCGAAGCGCTATCTCGCCTACAGAGGAAAAAGGAATATCCTCAAGTAAAAATTACACAGAAGCACTCTGTGAAACTTCTTTCTGTTCTGTGCATTTACCTAACAGAGTTGAAGCTTACTTTTGATGGAGCAGTTCTGAAACCCTCTTTCTGTAGAAACTGCAGGTGGATATTCAGAGTACACAAGGGCCTGTAGTGGAAAAGTACTGTCTTCCTATAAAAACTCCACAGAAGCATTTTGTGAAACTTCTTTCTGTTCTGTCCATTCATCTAACAGAGTTGAATTTTCCTTTTGACTGAGGAGTTCTGAAACACTCTTTCTGTAGAAATTGAAAGTGGACATTCGTAGCGCTAAGGGGCCTATAGTTAAAAAAGGAATATCTACAAATAAAAACAACAGAGAAGCATTCTGTGAAACTCCTTTCGGTTCTGTGCATTCAACTAACAGAGTTAAAGCTTGTTTTTGATTGAGCAGTTCTGAATCTCTCTTTCTGTAGAAACTGCAAGAGGACATTCGGAGCACTAAGGGGCTTACAGTGGAAAAAGGAACATCTTCCAATAAAATCAACACAGAAGCATTCTGTGAAACTTCTTTCTGTTCTGTGCATTCAACTAACAGTGTTGAATATTACTTTTGATTGAGCAGTTCTGAAACACACTTTCTGTAGAAACTG
>NW_026666440.1:0-1471 GCF_009828535.3 Hylobates moloch | reverse complement strand
GGGCCCACACCCCATGTTTATCCATGTCTGGGTGTGAGCCCTTCCCAGGACCATGCCCAGTGGAGCCTCTTCCCAAGTTCATGTCACTGGGTCACAGGAAATGGAATCTCAGAGCAGCTGAGAGGAACTGAGGGCAGGCATGGGTGAGTGCAAGTGAACGTGTCAGGCAAAATGCTTCAGACTCAGAAAAGACTGGCTACTACAATACCTGGCATTTCAGAAAGGAAAGAGACAGATTAATCCACAGAGGAATATCACTTCACCTGAGGAAGAGTCATGCCTGGCTCCTTTCCTTTCCTCTTCTGAGCTGCTTCCTCACGTAACATGAGTCTTCAGAACCAATCCTCTATGTGAAAAAAAGTAAGACTTCATGTTAGAAATGACTCACTCGGTTCCTGTGATAAAAACACATGAACGGGGAGATGTCACCCTGTAGAAAGAAGTCCCCCACTGCCCACTGCACCAGAGATCATGCAGAGATAAGAAAGTCCCACAGGAAGACCTACAAGTGTATGTCTGATCTCGGTCTTCAGATCTCACTCCCTTCATGGAGAAGGTGCCACACACGAGGCAGCAGAGGGGACCTGGGCTGCACTGATGTCCCCTTTAGGGCACAGATTCATCCCTGAACAAAGCGCCCCCCCCCCCCAAAAAATGATCCGGGCATCTACTGGGGAAGCTGAGGCAGGAGAATCACTTAAACCCAGGAGGCAGAGGTTGCAGTGACCTGACATCGTGCCACTGCACTTCAGCCTGGGCAACAAAACGAGACTTCATCTCAAAAAAAAAAAAAAGGAACTCAAAAGATTGCAACTATTTGTGCCTCATTTCTCTGTGACCTGGAAGCCCCCTCCTTGCTTCAAGTCTTCCTACCTTTGTTTAAAGTTGTCCCAACTTCCCAGACCAAACCAATGTACTTCTTACATATATTGATTGATGTCTCATGTCTTCATAAAATGTATAAAATTAAGCTCTGCCCCGACCACCTTGGGCAAAATAAACTTTCTAAATTAGCTGAGATCTGTGGAAGATTTTCTGGTTTCACAGCTGCAATGTCAAATGGGGGCTGTGGGAGATCACAAAGGAGACCCGGAGAAGATGATATCAGAACACGGACCTAGGAAAGAAAGGCTGCTTGTCACTTGCAGCTGAGGGGCAGAGTCCTAGGCAGAGGGACAGCTCAAGTGAAGGCCCTGAGACAGGAGCAACCTCAGCCCCAGGAAGAGGAAAGTGACCCGTTTGGCTGCAGCAGTGGAAGAGACGAGGGCACAGGTAGGAGATGAGGTCGGAGAGGTCCTGGGGGGACAGACCCATAGGGACATGGTCTTCAAACATTTTTCTCCCACAACTCAAAAGAATTTTGAAAGTCGACTGTGATCCCAGCTACTCGGGAGTCTGAGGCAGGAGAATCCCTTGATCCCAGGAGACAGAGGTTGCAGTGAACTGAGATCATGGCATTGCACTACAGCCT
>NW_026666439.1:0-1471 GCF_009828535.3 Hylobates moloch | reverse complement strand
TTTTAGTAGAGACGGGGTTTCACCGTGGTCTCGATCTCCTGACCTCGTGATCTGCCCGCCTCGGCCTCCCAAAGTGCTGGGATTACAAGCGTGAGCCACCACGCCC
The DNA here is from genome assembly GCF_009828535.3 of Hylobates moloch. Taxonomy (NCBI): domain Eukaryota; kingdom Metazoa; phylum Chordata; class Mammalia; order Primates; family Hylobatidae; genus Hylobates; species Hylobates moloch. The sequence continues at coordinate 1,365 of NW_026666439.1, read as the reverse complement.
GGCCCCAAAATCTATTCTTATAATTTTTTAAAATAGAATTATTCATTTCATCATTGAGCTGGCCTTGGTCACCTCAGTAAACCCCAGATTAACAAAAGTAAAAAGATAACAACTTGTACAGTCAATAACAGCAGTAGTTGACACATTCAATTCCCAGAGCCAGGCACATAGTGGGCACTCAAAAATATTACTGAATAATGAGTGATATATATCTGTTCATGGTTTATTCCTGCCTAGTATACCAGAGGCAGGATGAAAGCAGCTGGAAGTCACATATATAGAAACACTGTATACACATTCCTGGGTTCAAGTAATTAAATTCCACTAGGTATATTTGCAAGAGGATGAAGACATTTTTCAAAGTCTCTATATGAACAAAACTGGGAAAGAAATAACCACACGAATTGCAAAACAGTGTATCTAGCCTCAAAGATGCTAATTCAGGTCCAGGGGGATCTAATCAACCACTTTGTTCAAGTAAAGATAAAACTTTTTGACAGCAAATGCTATTCTGATAAAATGGAATTTTCAATTACTCTATGAACATCTGGCCCATGCTACCGTATCTGGAGCCCAGCAGCACACTGCTTTGCAATGACACAAAATAGTCTCCATTGAGAACTCCCTATTTTGCCAAAAGACTAATTGAAATGAGTGTTTCAAAATTCAGTGAGGTGGGAGGTGAGTCGGGGGATAGATAAGAAGATAAAAGAAGGGATGTTCAGTCATGGAATCATAATTTCTTTAAATGGCTAGAGGAAACAAAATTACACATTGTTGGTAGAGTGTTGAAAGTGTAAACATCTTAATACACCTGTGGTTGACACTAGAATAAGCATAGTATGCAGCCTACAGAACATTTTCATGGAAAATTTGTAACAGCAGTTGCATTAGGCACAGATCAAGTTCTTCAAATCCATGTTATACACAGCAAACATGTTAAATGCCATTCAGGTGATGAAACTAGTAAATAAACAAGTCTACTAAAACAGAAGAATCTATACTTCCAGAAATAAAGCAATCATTATATTGCATTTGGATGCATTTGGGTATGAAAAGCAGCTAAATCTTACAAAAAAATTCTATAAGTTGCTTCCATTTGGTATCAGTTAGCATGGAGGGAAACCAATTCAGTGTTGTAGTGAACTCCAAATTGGGTGCATATTAGAGCAATTAGAGTCATCTTTTCATGTGATGAATTTATAATCAATAATTAAAACCATAAGGAAAGAGAGACTGAGTGTAATTTGAAACAAAATAGCTGAGCTTGGGACTAGTGTACACTTCTAGGGCATGATCCCTATAAACCCCAATCTCGTATCAGGATTACATATTTAAGTAAGAATAATGGGATATCCACATCAT
>NW_026666438.1:0-1471 GCF_009828535.3 Hylobates moloch | reverse complement strand
ATCTTCAAATGAAAACGACACAGAATCATTCTGCCAAACTTCTTTCTCTTCTGTGCATTCAACTAAAAGGGTTGAACCTTACGGTTGACTGAGAAGTTCTGAAACACTCTTTCTGTAGAAACTGCAAGCGCACATTCGGAGCACTAAGGAGCCTACAGTGGTAAAAGGAATATCTTCAAATAACAACTACACAGAATCATTCTGCCAAACTTCTTTCTGTTCTGTGCATTGAACTAACGGAGTTGAATCTTACTTTTGATTGAGAAGTTCTGAAACACTCTTTCTGTAGAAACTGCCAGCGGACAATCGGAGCCCTAAGGGGCCTATAGTGGAAAAAGGAATATCTTCAAATTAAAACTACACAGAAGCAGTCTGTGAAACTACTTTCTGGTCTGTGCATTCAACTAGCACAGCTGAACTTTACTTTTGATTGAGGAGTTTTGAAACACTCTTTCTTTAGAAACTGCAGTGGGACAGTCGGAGAGCTAAGGGGCCTATGGTGGAAAAAGGAATATCTTGAAATAAAAACTACACAGAATAATTCTGCCAAACTTCTTTCTGTTCTGTGCATTCAACTGACAGATTGGAACCTCAGTTTTGATTGTGAAGCTCTGAAACTCTCTTTCTGTAGATACTGCAAGCGGATATTCCGAGCGCAAAAGGGGCCTATGGTGGAAAAAGGAATATCTTCAAATAAGCACTCCTCAGAATGATTCTGTGAAACTTCTTTCTGATCTGTGCATTCAACTAGCAGAGCTGAACGATACTTTTGATTGAGGAGTTTTGAATCACTCTTTCTGTAGAAACTGAAAGGGGACATTCAGAGCGCTAAGGGGCCTGTAGTGGAAAAAGGAATATCTTCAAATAACAACTAAACATAACCATTCTGCCAAATTTCTTTCTGTTCTGTGCATTCAACTAACAGAGTTCAAACCTACTGTTAAATGAGAAGCTCTGAAACACTCTTTCTGTAGAAACTGCAAGCGGACACTCGGAGCGCTATGGGGCCTATAGTGGAGAAAGAACATCTTCAAATAAAAACTACACAGAAGCATTCTGCGAAACTTCTTTCTGATCTTTGCATTCAACTAGCATAGTTGAACCTTACTATTGATTGGGAAGTTGTGAAACTCTCTTTCTGTAGAAACTGCATGCGGACATTCGGAGCGCTAAGGGGATCATAGTAGAAAATGGTATATCTTCAAATAAAAACTACACAGCAGCATTCTGCCAAACTTCTTTCTGTCCCGTGCACTCAACTAACAGAGTTGCAACTTACTTTTGATTGAGAAGTTCTGTAACTCTCTTTCTCTAGACACTGCAAGCGGACATTCGGTGGGCTGAGGGGCCTATAGTGGAAAAAGGAATATCTTCAAATAAAAACTGCACAGAAGCATTCTGCGAAACTTCTTTCTGATCTGTGCATTCAACTCTACCAGTTGAATGCACAGATCAGAAAGAAGTTTCGCAG
>NW_026666437.1:0-1471 GCF_009828535.3 Hylobates moloch | reverse complement strand
TCACATCTTCCTCTCATATCCCCCCACCTTAACCCACAAGTATAAGATACCTCTACTCCCTCCTTGGCGACTGATCATGCACCCCTTACCATCTCATTAAAACCTAATCACCCTTACCCTGCTCAATGCCAAGATCCCATCCCACAGCGTGCTTTAAAAGGATTAAAGCCTGTTATCACTCACCTGCTACAGCATGGCCTTTTAAAGCCTATAAACTCTCCTTACCATTCCCCCATTTTACCTGTCCTAAAACCAGACAAGGCTTATAAGTTAGTTCAGAATCTGCACCTTATCAACCAAATTGTTTTGCCTATCCACCCCATGGTGCCAAACCCATATACTCTCCTATCCTCAACACCTCCCTCCACAATCCATTATTCTATTCTGGATCTCAAACATGCTTTCTTTACTATTCCTTTGCACCCGTCATCACAGCCTCTCTTCGCTTTCACTTGGACTGACCCTGACACCCATCAGGCTCAGCAAATCACCTGGGCTGTACTGCCGCAAGGCTTCACAGACAGACCCCATTACTTCAGTCAAGCCCAAATTTTGTCCTCATCTGTTACCTATCTCGGCATAATTCTCATAAAAACACACGTGCTGTCCCTGCTGATCATATCCGATTAATCTCCCAAACCTCAATCCCTTACAAAACAACAACTCCTTTCCTTCCTAGGCATGGTTAGTACGGTCAGAATTCTTACACAAGAGCCAGGACTGCACCCTGTAGCCTTTCTGTCCAAACAACTTGACCTTACTGTTTTAGCCTAGCCCTCATGTCTGCATGCAGTGGCTGCCACTGCTTTAATACTTTTAGAGGCCCTAAAAATCACAAACTATGCTCAACTCACTCTCTACATTTCTCATAACTTCCAAAATCTCTTTTCTTCCTCATACCTGACGCATATACTTTCTGCTCCCTGGCTCCTTCAGCTGTACTCACTCTTTGTTAAGTCCCGCAATTACCATTGTTCCTGGCCCGGACTTCAATCCGGCCTCCCACATTATTCCTGATACCACACCTGACCCCCATGACTGTATCTCTCTGATCCACCTGACATTCCCCCCATTTCCCCATATTTCCTTCTTTCCTGTTCCTCACCCTGATCATGCTTGATTTATTGACGGCAGTTCCACCAGGTCTAATCGCCACACACCAGCAAAGGCTGGCTATGCTATACTACAAGCCACTAGCCCGCCTCTTAGAACCTCTCATTTCCTTTCCATCGTGGAAATCTATCCTCAAGGAAATAACTTCCGTGTTCCATCTGCTATTCTACTACTCCTCAGGGATTATTCAGGCCCCCTCCCTTCCCTACACATCAAGCTTGAAGATTTGCCCCCACCCAGGACTGGCAAATTAGCTTTACTCAACATGCCCTGAGTCAGAAAACTAAAATACCTCTTAGTCTAAGTAGACGCTTTCACTGAATAAGTAGAGGCCTTTCCTACAGGGTCTGAGAAGGCC
>NW_026666436.1:0-1472 GCF_009828535.3 Hylobates moloch | reverse complement strand
CAACGTGCAGGTTAGTTACATAAAAATGATGAGTTCATGTCCTTTGTGGGACATGGATGAAGCTGGAAACCATCATTCTCAGCAAATTGTCACAAGGACAAAAAACCAAACACCACATGTTCTCACTCATGGTAGGAAGATTCAAGTGTGTGAATTTCTTAAAAAGAAAATGTTTTCTATCAGTAAAAGACCTCAACTCTTCTTAGGGCCTCCAACTTTGCATTAAAAACTGTTGCTAAAATAAACAGCTAAAGACCACATTCAAATCCACAAGGTTTTCGCTAGTTAGATTAGCAATTCCAAATAAAAAGTTGTAAGAAATTAAGATGGCTCATAAATTTATTTAAAATATACTTGACTACTAGGTGCTACAAATTACATAATACACAAATCTGAAGCCAGTATGAACTCTGCTTTAAAGTGTTGAAAGTTAGATAGAAATCATGCTCTACCAAATAGGTATATTATGAGAATTTAAAGAAGTTTTAGAGCTCTAATTTTGTTATCAAAAATAAAGCTTTCTTGCCTGGCAGCTTTGAGTTAAAACTTTAATGAATTTGATTTGGCTAGACTTTGAATTTTATCATTAAATCTAATGGCAGGCTGGGTTATGACCTCTGGTTCGTAATTTCCACTTTTTGCTTGGATGCCCGAAGCATTCCATGAGTTTGGATTGGAATTCAGTAATGTAACCAATTTAAATAAGTCATTCAATATAAAGTTTTCCCAGTACAGAATGTCAGGCTAATCTGCATCTTAAAGTTTTCCTTAATTCAGAGAAACATTTTTCTGTTCAATATTTCAAAATATTTTTTCAATTCTATTAATTGGATATTCAATTTCATTAAAATAATTTGAAACACCTTCCAAAACTAGTAATAAGGTAGGACAAAACCTCATTTGAAAAAGAAAAATATATCCCTAAAGTGTCAAAAAGATTACAGTGACAAGCCATTTTCCTTCTGAAACTGTTTTGACCTTCAGATTTTCTCCGAAAAAGAAAAAAAAATGATAGCAAGTAGCAAGTTCTTTGGTATATTTCCAAACATTTTCTATTTTTGTACTTATGAAACAACAGATACATATACATACCTATTTTTACATATATGGCAATATATGTTTTCACTTAATATTTATCTAATTTTTCCATGTCAGTATGTAAAAGTATGCCTACATACATTTTTAAAATTACTATGTAGTATTTTATAGTACTGTACACGTATTCTACATTTTGTTTAACCAGTCCTTTATGTCGCAATAAATATATTTGTATAAATATATTTTTGCATAGGTTGGCTAAAGTCTTGTAGTGTAAATGTCTTTATCAAAGAATATAATTCTTATCTGATAAGTATTACCAAATTACCCTCCAAAGAAAGTGTACCAAAATATGGTCCACCAATAATATATAAGAATATGAGGGTGCCAATTTTCTCATGTCATTATATATTGACTTCTGAAATCTGTAATTA
>NW_026666435.1:0-1472 GCF_009828535.3 Hylobates moloch | reverse complement strand
TTGGTCTTGCTGGCTTCAGGAGTGAAGCTGCAGACCTTCACGGTGAGCGTTACAGCTCATAAAGGCAGTGTAGACCCAAAGAGTGAGCAATAGCAAAGAGCTAAAGAACAAAGCTTCCACAGTGTGGAAGGGGACCCTAGCGGGTTGCCACTGCTGGCTAGGGCAGCCTGCTTTTATTCTCTTATCTGGCCCCACCTACATCCTGTGATTGGTCCAGTTTACAGAGAGCCGATTGGTCTGTTTTACAGAGAGCTGATTGGTCCGTTTTGACAGGGTGCTGATTGGTGTGTTTACAATCCCTGAGCTAGACAAAGGTTCTCCAAGTCCCCACCAGAGTAGCTAGATACAGTGTTGATTGGTGTATTCACAAAGCCTGAGCTAGACACAGAGTGCTGATTGGTGTGTTTACAAACCTTGAGCTAGATACAGAGTGCCGATTGGTGTATTTACAATCCCTTAGCTAGACATAAAGGTTCTCCAAGTCCCCACTGACTCAGGAGCCCATCTGGCTTCACCCAGTGGATCCTGCACCGGGGCCACAGGTGGAGCTGCCTGCCAGTCCCGCACCATGCGCCCATACTCCTCAGCCCTTGGGTGGTTGATGGGACTGGGTGCCATGGAGCAGGGGGTGGCACTTGTTGGGGAGCCTTGGGCCGCACAGGAGCCCACAGCGGTGGGGGGAGGCTCAGGCATGGCAGGCTGCAGGTCCCGAGCCCTGCCCCGCGGGGAAGCAGCTAAGGTCCACTGAGAAGTCGACCACAGCAGCTGCTGGCCCAGGTTCTAAGCCCCTCACTGCCCAGGCCTGCTGGCCACTCTGAGTGTGGGGCCCGCCAAGCCCACGCACTTGCCCACCAAGACCACACCACACTCAGCCCCGGTTCCTGCCCATGCCTCTCCCTCCACACCTCCCGGCAAGCTCAAGGAGCTGGCTCCAGCCTTGGCCAGCCCAGAAAGGGGCTCCCACAGTGCAGCGGTGGGCTGAAGGGCTCCTTAAGTGCTGCCAAAGTGGGAGCCCAGGCAGAGGAAGTGCTGAGAGTGAGCGACGCCTGTGAGGGCTGCCAGCATGCTGTCACCTCTCATATAGAGGCTTTCCAGAATTTCACTCAAATATTTGAACTCTCCTGGAAAGACATTAGGTTACTTTTGAATCAGAACCTGATGGCCACTGAGAAGCAGGCTGCTCTGCAAGCAGCGGAGAGATTTGGGGATGAGCTTTGTTTTGCATATCGTGTCAGAAAAGGGGGCAAATATTATCCAACCAGAAGAGAAGCAGTACCAGTGAATGACCCTAAATGGCATCCCAATGACGAAGTGGAAGGCTGGAAGTGGAAGGCTAGAAGACACTTTCAAGTGTGCGTAATGGAAGGCTTATGCAGAACTAGGACCACGCCTCTCAATTATACTAAATTGTCCATGATCAACCCGGGATTTGATGGAAATCCCACTGCCTTCCTGGAAAGGCTAAGAGAGGC
>NW_026666434.1:233-1472 GCF_009828535.3 Hylobates moloch | reverse complement strand
TCCATTCGATGATAATTCCATTCGATTCTATGCGATGATTCCATTCCTTTCCATTAGAAGATGATTCCATTCGAGACCATTCGATGATTGCATTCAATTCATTCGATGACGATTCCATTCAATTCTGTTCAATGATTCCATTAGATTCCATTTGATGATGATTCCATTCGATTCCATTTGATGATGATTCCATGCGATTCCATTAGATGATGACCCCTTTCATTTCCATTCAATGAGGATTCCATTCGGTTCCATTTGATGATGATTCCTTTGAATTCCATTTGATGACAATTCCATTCAATACCAATTGATGATGGTTATTTTTGATTCCATTTGATGATGATTACATTCGATTCCATTTGATCATAATTCCATTCGATTCCACTCGATGATTCCATTCGATTCCATTCAATGATGATTCCATTCGAGTTCATTGACTGTTCCATTCCATTCCATTCGATGATTCCATTCGAGTCCATTCGATGATTCTATTCGATTGCATTCGATAATTCCATTCGATTGCATTCGATAATTCCATTCGATTCCATTTGAGGATAATTCCATTTGAGTCCATTCGATGATTGTTCCATTCGATTCTATTCGGTGATTCCATTCGATTCCATTTGATAATGATTCCAATCGAGACCATTCGATGATTCCATTCAATTCCATTCAATAATGATCCCTTTCGAGTCCATTCAATGATTCCATTCCAGTCCATTCGATGATTCCATCTGATTCCATTCAATGAATCCATTCGATTCCATTCTATGACGATTCCATTCATTTCCATCTGATGATGATTCCATTCGATTCCATTCAATGATACCATTCGATTCCATTCGATGATGATTTCAATCAATTTTATTCGATGATTCCATTCGAATCCATTCGATGATGAGTCCATCCATTTCAATTTCATGATAATTCCATTCGTTTCAATTCGATGGTGTTTCCATTCGATTCATTCGATGTTGATTCCATTAGCTTCCGTTGGATGATGATTCCATTCGGGTCCATTCGATGATGATCACACTGGATTTCATTCCATAATTCTATTCGATTCCATTCGATGATGATTCCATTCATTTCCATCCGATGATGATTCCATTCGATTCCGTTCAATGATTATTCCATTCGAGTCCATTCGATGATTCCATTCGATTCCATTCGATGATGATTGCATTCGAGTCCATGGATTATTCCATTCCATTCCATTAGATGATTCCATTCGGGTCC
>NW_026666434.1:0-223 GCF_009828535.3 Hylobates moloch | reverse complement strand
CCATTCGATTCCATTCGATGATAATTCCATTCGATTCTATGCGATGATTCCATTCCATTCCATTTGAAGATGATTCCATTCGAGACCATTCGATGATTGCATTCAATTCATTCGATGACGATTCCATTCAATTCCGTTCAATGATTCCATTAGATTCCATTTGATGATGATTCCATTCGATTCCATTTGATGATGATTCCATGCGATTCCATTAGATGATGAC
>NW_026666433.1:0-1472 GCF_009828535.3 Hylobates moloch | reverse complement strand
CCTGACCTCGTGATCCACCCGCCTCGGCCTCCCAAAGTGCTGCGATTACAGGCGTGAGCCACCACGCCTGGCCGTACTTTTTTTATTATTTTAAAATTATTTTATTTTATTTTATTTTGAGATGGAGTTTTAATCTTGTTGCACACGCTGGAGTGCAGTGGCGTGATGTTGGCTCACTGCAACCTCCACCTTCCAGTTTCAAGTGATTCTCCTGCCTCACCCTCCTGAGTAGCTGGGATTACAGGCACCCGCCACCATGCAGGATAATTTTTGTATTTTTAGTAGAGACAGGGTTTCACCATGTTGGCCGGGCTGGTCTTGGAACTCCTGACCTCATGATCCACCCGCCTCGGCTTCCCAAAGTGCTGGGATTACAGGCGTGAATCACCATGCCTAGCCTGTGTTTGTGTTTTTTAAATAACAGCTTTATTGGTACATAATTCAAATACAATAACATTCACCTTTTGAAAATGTACAATTCATTGGTTCTTAGTATATTCACAAATTGTGCAACCATCACTACTATCTAGTTTTATATTTTCATCCCAAAAAGAAATCTTGTACCCATTTTTCAGTCACTCCCGCTCTCTCCTTCCTCCCATCTCCTACCAACGACTAATCTACTTTATCTCTCTGTGGATTTGCCTGTTTTGGACATTTTATAAAAACTGAACCATATAATATGTGATCATTTTGTATCTGGCTTCTTTCACTTGGCATATTGTTTCCAAAATTCATCCATGTTTAGCATTCATTTCATTCCTTTTTATGGTCAAATAATATCCCAGTGTATGGGTATACCACATTTTGTTTAGGCATTCATCAGTTTGAGTTGTTTCTACTTTTTGGCTATTGTGAATAATACCATAAATATTTGCAAGTTTTTACATAAACATATATTTTTTTCTTTCCTTTTTTTTTTTTGAGATGGAGTCTCGCTCTGTCGCCCAGGCTGCAGTGCAGTGGTGTGATCTCGGCTCACTGCAAGCTCCGCCTCCCGGGTTCACACCTTTCTCCTGCCTCAGCCTCCCGAGTAGCTGGGACTACAGGCACCTGGTGTGATCTCGGCTCACTGCAAGCTCCGCCTCCCGGGTTCACACCTTTCTCCTGCCTCAGCCTCCCGAGTAGCTGGGACTACAGGCGCCTACCACCACGCCTGGCTAATTTTTTTTGTATTTTTAGTAGAGACGGGGTTTCACCATGTTAGCCAGGATGGTCTCGATCTCCTGACCTCGTGATCCACCTGCCTCGGCCTCCCAAAGTGCTGGGATTACAGGCATGAGCTACTGCGCCTGGCCCATAAACATATTTTTAATTCTTTTGGACGTATAACTAGGATGGTGTATTAGTCCGTTCTCACACTGCTATGAAGAACTACCTGAGACTGGGTAATTTATAAAGAAAAGAGGTTTAATTGATTCACATTTCCACAGGCTGTACAGGAGGTATGGTTAAGGAGGTCTCAGGAAACT
>NW_026666432.1:887-1472 GCF_009828535.3 Hylobates moloch | reverse complement strand
TCTACAGAAAGAGTGTTTCAGAACTGCTCTATCAAAAGTAAGCTTCAACTCTCTTTGTTGAATGCACAGAGCAGAAAGAAGTTTCACAAAATGCTTCTGTGTAGTTTTTACTTGAAGATATTCCTTTTTCCACTATAAGCCAATTGCCGGTCTGTATGTCTACTTGTAGTTTCTACAGAAAGAGGGTTTCAGAACTGCTCTATCAAAAGTAAGCTTCAACTCCGCTAGTTGAATGCACGGAACAGAAAGTAGTTTCACAGAAGGCTTCAGTGTAGTTTTTATTTGAAGATATTCCTTTTTCCACTATAGGCCCCTTTATGCTCCGATCTTTCCCTTGCAGTTTCTACAGAAACAGAGTTTCAGAACTGCTCAATCAAAAGTGAGCTTCAAATCTGTTAGTTGGATGCACGCAACAGTAAGAAGTTTCACAGAATGCTTCTGTGTAGTTTTTATTTGAAGATATTCCTTTTTCCACTAAAGGCCCCCTAGTGCTCAAACTATCCTCTTCCAATTTCAACAGAAAGAGTGTTTCAGAACTGCTCAATCAAAACTAAGCTTCAACTAACAGAGTTGAAGCTTAGTTTT
>NW_026666432.1:427-787 GCF_009828535.3 Hylobates moloch | reverse complement strand
CCACTATAATACCCTTAGCGCTCAGAATGTCCACTTGCAGTTTCTACAGAAAGAGTGTTTCAGAACTGCTCTATCAAAAGTAATCTTCAACTCTGTTAGTTGAATGCACACAACAGAAAGAAGTTTCACAGAATGCATCTGCGTAGTTTTTATTTGAAGATATTCCTTTTTACACTGTAGGTCCCTTAGCGGTCCGAATGTCCCCTTGCAGTATCTACAGAAAGAATATTTCATAACTACTCTATCAAAAGTAAGCTTCAACTCTGTTAGTTGAATGCACAGAACAGAAAGATGTTTCACAGAATGCTTCTGTGTAGTTTTTATTTGAAGATATTCCTTTTTCCACTATAAGCCCCTAAG
>NW_026666432.1:0-327 GCF_009828535.3 Hylobates moloch | reverse complement strand
AGTAAGCTTCAACTCTCTTAGTTGAATGCACAGAACAGAAAGTAGTTCCACAGAATGCTTCTTTGTAGTTTTTATTTGAAGATATTCCTTTTTCCACTATAAGCCCCTTAGTGCTCCGAATGTCCGCATGCGGTTTCTACAGAAACAGTGTTTCAGAACTGTTCAATCAAAAGTAAGCTTCAACTCCGTTAATTGAATGCACAGAGCAGAAAGAAGTTTCACAAAATGCTTCTGTGTAGTTTTTATTTGAAGATATTCCTTTTTCCACTATAAGCCAATTGCCGGTCAGTATGTCTACTTGTAGTTTCTACAGAAAGAGGGTTTCAG
>NW_026666431.1:0-1472 GCF_009828535.3 Hylobates moloch | reverse complement strand
CACCACCACCATCACCATCACCATCATCACCATCACCACCACCACCATCACCACCATCGCCATCACCATCACCACCACCATCACCACCACCACCACCATCACCACCACCACCACTGTTACCATCAATACCACCACCACCATTACCATCACTGTAGTTATCAATACTCTATCATCACCACCATCAATACCATCACCAACACCATCACCATCAGCATGACCATCACCAGCAGAACAACTAACATGTATTGAGCACTCACTCCATGCCAGGCACCGTTCTAAGCATTTTGCATGTTTTTCTCATGTAACGCTCACTAAACCCCATGCAATGGGTGATTATTATCTCCATTTTACAGATGAGGAAATTAAGAGAAGGACAAATTCAGGGACAGACAGCTAGTGAGTGTCAGAGACAGAAATCAAATAAGGTTCCTCTTATTCATTAATTCAACAAACATTTTCTGTTTTTTGGTTTGTTTTGTTTTGTTTTTTGAGATGGAGTCTCACTCTGTTGCCAAGGCTGGAGTGCAGTGGCTTGATCTCGGCTCACTGCAACCTTCGCCTCCCAGGTTCCAGCAATTCTCCTGCCTCAGCCTCCCAAGTGGCTGGGAATACAGGCGCCTGCCACCACGCCTGGCTAACTTTTTGGATTTTTAGTAGAGACACTGTTTCACTGTGTTAGCCAGGATGGTCTCGATCTCCTGACCTCGGGATCCGCCCACTTCGGCCTCCCAAAGTGCTGGGATTACAGGCGTGAGCCACCGTGCCTGGCCTTAACAAACATTTTCTAAGAGGGCCTCCTCCATATCAGGCACCATTCCAGGGGTTGGGGGTTGTTGGGCTAAGAAGATAGAGGCAGGAGTCTACATTCTGGTGTGCGTGTGTGCGTGCATGTGTCTGTGCATGTGTGTGCCTGTGTGTGTGTGCGTGCACATGCATGTAGGGTGGGGGCAAGAACACAGATTGTGAAGAACAAATGAACAGAAACAATTTCAGGTACATATAAGCACCACGAAGAAGTTAAAACAGGCTGATGGATAGAAGGTGATGATGGAGAAAGGCCATTTGAGGCTGGATGTCCAGGGATCAAAGTAGGTGTCATTTGAACCGAGGCCAGAGAACAAGGGGGAGATCTGGGGATGGCGTTTCAGGGAAAGGGATGGTAAGTGCCCAGCTGGTCAGCCTTGCTCCAGGGACAGAAAGAGGCTGGTGAATCTTCAGGATCCTGAGCAGGGGTGGGGGTGGTGGGAGGTGGTGAGAGGGGGCCAGGCCATGCGGGTTGGAGTTCAGGCTTACTCCACGTAAGATGGGAGGGGTTTGAAGCAGGTGGGTGGCGTGATCCTGTGTAGGTTTTGTGAGGCCATTTGTTCTGCTGAGTGGAGAATAGATTGAGGGGGGGCAGGAATGGAGATGGGGAGACCAGCCTGAAGTTGCAGGTGAGAGACGTGGCTGGCCTGATTGGGGTGGTGGCTGTG
>NW_026666430.1:0-1472 GCF_009828535.3 Hylobates moloch | reverse complement strand
ATTCGGAGAGCTAAGGGGCCTATAGCGGAAAAAGGAATATCTGCAAATAAAAGCTACACAGAAGCATTCTGTGAAACTTCTTTCAGTTCTGTGCATTCAACTAGCAGAGTTGAAGCTTAGTTTTGATTGAGCAGTTCTGAAACACTGTTTCTGTAGAAACTGCAAGGGGACATTCGGAGCACAAAAGGGCCTAGAGTGGAAAAAGGAATATCTTCAAATAAAAACTACACAGAAGCATTCTGAGAAATATCTTTCTCTTCTGTTCATTCAACTAACAGAGTTGAAACTGACTTTTGATAGGGCAGTTGTGAAACACTCTTTCTGTACAAACTGCAAGGGGACATTCGCAGCTCTAAGGGGCCTAAAGCGGAAAAAGGAATATCTTCAAATAAAAACTACACAGAAGAATTTTGTGAAACTTCTTTCTGTTCTGTGCATTCAACTAACGGAGTTGAAGCTTACTTTTGATTGAGCAGTTCTGAAACCCTGTTTCTGTAGAGACTGCATGGGGACATTCGGAGCGCTAAGGGGCCTATAGCGGAAAAAGGAATATCTTCAAATAAAATGTACACAGAAGCATTCTGTGAAACATCTTTCTGTTCTGTGCCTTCAGCTAACAGAGTTCAAGCTTACCTTTGATAGAGCAGTTGTGAAAAACTCTTTCTATAGAAATTGAAAGGGGACAATCCGAGCGCTAAGGGGCCTATAGCGGAAAAAGGAATATCTTCAAATAAAAACTACAGAGAAGCATTCTGTGAAACTTCTTTCTGTTCTGTGCATTCAACTAGCAGAGTTGAAGCTTACTTTTGATAGAGCAGTACTGAAACACCCTTTCTGTAGAAACTGCAAGTGGACATTCTGAGCGCTAAGGGTATTATAGTGGAAAAAGGAATACCTTCAAACAAAAACTACACAGAAGCATTCTGTGCAATTTCTTTCTATTCTGTGCATTCAAATAACAGGGTTGAAGCTTAGTTTTTAATGAGCAGTTCTGAAACACTCTTTCTGTAGAAATTGGAGGCGGATATTTTGAGCACTATGGGGCCTTTTTGTGGAAATAGGAATATCTTCAAATAAAAAGTACACAGAAGCATTCTGTGAAACCTCTTACTGTTCTGTGCCTTCTACTAACAGAGTTGAAGCTTGCTTTTGATTGAGCAGTTCTGAAACACTGTTTCTGTAGAAACTGCAAGGGGACATTCGGAGAACTAAGGGGCCTATAGTGGAAAAAGGAATATCTTCAAATAAAAACTACACAGAATCATTCGGTGAAACTTCTTTGTGTTCTTTGCATTCAACTAAGAGAGTTGAAGCTTACTTTTGATAGAGCAGTTCTGAAACAATCTTTCTGTAGAAACTGGAAGTGGAGATTCTGAGCGCTAAGGGGCTTATAGTGGAAAAAGGAATATCCTCAAATAAAAACTACACAGAAGCATTTTGTGAAACTTCTTTCTTCTCTGTGCATTCAACTC
>NW_026666429.1:0-1472 GCF_009828535.3 Hylobates moloch | reverse complement strand
CATAGACTACAGAATGGATGTTGTATTAGCAGGCATGAAAACAACATTCATCTCCTCGTACATCTCCATTAGAGTTATTGGGTGACCAGGTGCGTTGTCAATGAGCAGTAATATTTTGAAAGGGATCTTTTTTTCTGAGCAGTAGTTTTCAACAGTGGGCTTAAAATATTCAGTAAACCATGCTGTAAACAGATGTCCTGTCATCAGGCTTTGTTATTCCATTTCTAGAGCACAAGCAGAGTAGGGTTAGCATATTTCTTAAAAGTCCTAGGACTTTTGAAATAGTCAGTGAGCTCGAATGCTCATGCCTGTAATCCCAGCACTTCGGGAGGCCAAGGTGGGTGGATCACGAGGTCTGGAGTTCAAGACCAGCCTGGCCAAGATGGTGAAACCCTGTCTCTACTAAGAACTACAAAAAATTACCCGGGTGTCATGGCAGGGGCCTGTAATCCCAGCTACTCAGGAGCCTGAGGCAGGAGAATTGCTTGAACCTGCCTGGCAGAGGTTGCAGTGAGCCAAGATTGCGCCACTGCACTCCAGCCTGGGCGACAGAGTGAGACTCCATCAAAAAAAAAAAAAAAAAGAAAAAGAAAGAGAAAGGAAGGAAGGAAGGAAGGAAGGAAGAAAGAAAGAAAGAAAGAAAGAAAGAAAGAAAGAAAGAAAGAGAAAGAAAGAGAAAGAAAGTCAATGAGCATTGGCTTCAACTTAAAGTCACCAACTCCATTAGGCTCTAACAAGAGAGTCAGCCTGTCCTTTGAAGCTTTGAGGCCAGGTATTGGCTTCTTTCTAGCTATGAAAGTCCTAGGTAGCATCTTCTTCTGATAGAAGGCTCTTTGGTCTACACTGAAAATCTGTTGCTTAGTGTAGCCGCCTTCATCAGCGATCTTAGCTAAATATCCTAGATAACTTGCTGCAGCTTCTACATCAGCACTTACTGCTTTTGTTGCAGTTTTATGTTATAGATATGATTGCTTTCCTTAAATCTCATCAACCAACCTCTGCTAGCTTAAAAAAATATATTTTGCAGCCTCCTCACCTCTCTCTGCCTTCACAAATTTGAAGAGAATAAGGGCCTTTCTCTGGCCCTGGCTAAGCCTTTGGCTTAAGGGAATATAGTGGCTGGTTTGATCCTCTATTCCCACCACTCAAGCTTTCTGCATATCAGCAATAAGGCTGTTTCCCTTTCTAATCATGCATGTGTCCACTGGAGTAGCACTTTCCATTTCCTTCAAGAAATTTTCTTTGCCTTCACAACTCAGCTAACTGTTTGGTGCAAGAGGCTTAGCTTTCGGTCTAGTTCAGCTTTCACATGCCTTCCTCACTAAGCTTAAGTGTTTCTAGCTTTTGATTTAAAAAGAGAGATGTGCAACTCTTCCTTTCACTTGAACACTCTGAGGCCATTGCAGGGATTATTAGTTGGTCTGTTTTCAATATATTGTGTCCCAGGGAATAGGGAGGCCCAAGGAGTGGGA
>NW_026666428.1:0-1473 GCF_009828535.3 Hylobates moloch | reverse complement strand
CCATTCCATTCCATTCCATTCCATTCCATTCCATTCCATTCCTTTCTATTCAAATCCTCTCTTCTCCACTCCACTCCTCTCCACTCCACTGCATGGCATTCCTTCCCATTCCCCTCTATTCCAGTCCATTCCATTTCATTCCATTCCATTCCATTCCATTCCACTCCATTCCATTCCATTCCACTCCACTCCACTACACTCCCCTCCCTTCCTTTCTTCTCCATTCCACTCCCTTACACTCTACCACACTTTTTTCAATTCCATTCCAATATTTTCCACAAGTATGCTCTCCACTCCACTCCAATCCGTTCCATTCCATTCCATTCAATTCAAATACACTCTTCTCCACTCCTCTCCTCTTCACTCCACTGGATTCCATTTCTTCCCATGTGCCTGCATTCGAGTCCACTCCGTTCCATTCCATTTCATTCTATTCAATTCCATTCCATTCCACTCCATTAAACTCCACTGCACTCCCTTCTTTCTTCTCCATTCCACTCCACTACACTCCACTGCTCTTTTTTCCATTCCATTCCGTTCCATTCCGTTCCATTATTTTCCGCTAGAATCCACTCCAGTCCTCTGCAATCCATTCCATTCCATTCCATTCAAATCCAATCTCCTCCACTCCACTCTTCTCCACTCCACTGCATTCTGTTCCTTCCCATTCGCCTACATTCCAGTCCACTTTAATCCATTCCATTCCATTCCTTTCCACGCCATTCCACTCCACTCCACTCCCTTCCTTTCTTCTCCATCCCACTCCTCTGCACTCCACTGCACTTTTCTCCAATCAATGCCATTCCATTCCATTCCATTTCTATCAGTTCCATTCCCGTCCACGCAAGTACAATCCAATCCACTGCATTCCTTTCCATTCCATTCCATTCCACCTGAATCCACTGTACTCCCCTCCATTACACTACACTGCACTCCCCTCCATTCCATTCCTTCCCACTCCACTCCACTCTACTACACTCCTCTCCATTCCATTCATTTCCAATACATTGCACTCCACTTCACTCCATTCCATTAAATTACTTTTCATTTCATTCCTTTCTATTCCATTCCATTCCATTACTTTCCATTGCATTCCATACTTCTCCAATCCACTCCACTCCAATGCACTGCATTCCATTCCATTCCATTTCATTCCACTGCATTGCATACCATTCAATTCAAATCCAATCTTCTCCACTCCACTTCTCTCCCTTCTACTGCTTTCCTTTCTTTCCCATTTGCCTGCATTCCAGTCCACTTCCTTCTATTCCATTCCATTCAATTCCATTCTATTTCTTTCCACTCCATCCCACTCCACTCGACTCCCCTACTTTCTTCTCCATACCACTCCTCTGCACTTTATTCCAATCCATTCCATTCCAGTCCATTCCATTCTCCTCTTTGTAACTCCTCTCTAATCCACTGTATTCCATTCCATTCCATTCCATTCCATTCCATTCCATTCCATTCCAT
>NW_026666427.1:0-1473 GCF_009828535.3 Hylobates moloch | reverse complement strand
AAATAAAAACTACACAGAAGCATTTTCTGAAACTTCTTTCTGTTCTGTGCATTCAACTAACAGAGT
Organism: Hylobates moloch; assembly: GCF_009828535.3. Classification (NCBI taxonomy): domain Eukaryota; kingdom Metazoa; phylum Chordata; class Mammalia; order Primates; family Hylobatidae; genus Hylobates; species Hylobates moloch. The sequence continues at coordinate 1,407 of NW_026666427.1, read as the reverse complement.
TGAAGCTTACTTTTGATAGAGTAGTTATGAAACACTGTTTCTGTAGAAACTGCAAGGGGACATTCCGACCGCGAAGGGACCTACAGTGGAAAAAGGAATATCTTCAAAAGAAAACTACACAGAAGCATTGTGTGAAACTTGTTTCTATTGTGTGCATTCAACTAAAAGAGTGGAACATAACTTTTGATAGAGCAGTTCTGAAACACTCTGTAGAAACTGCAAGTGGACATTCTGAGCGCTAAGGGTATTAAAGTGGAAAAAGGAATATCTTCAAACGAAAACTACACAGAAGAATTCTGTGCAACTCCTTTCTGTTCTCTGCATTCAACTAACAGAGTTGAAGCTTAGTTTTGATTGAGGAGTTCTGAAACACACTTTCTGTAGAAACTGGAAGGGGATATTTTGAGCACTAGGTGGCATTTAGTGGAAAAAATAATATCTTCCAATAAAAACTACACAGAAGCATTCTGTGAAACTTCTTACTGTTCTGTGCATTCAACTAACAGAGTTGAAGTTACTTTTGATTGAGCAGTTCTGAAACACTGTTTCTGTAGAAACTGCAAGGGGACATTCGGAGAACTAAGGTGCATATAGTGGAAAAAGGAATATCTTCAAATAAAAACTACACAGAAGCATTCTGTGAAACTTCTTTCTGATTGAAGTTATTTTGATAGAGCATTCTAAACATTTTCGGTAGAAATGAAGTAGACATTATGAGGGTAAGGGGTTATAATGAAAAACTTTTGATTGAACAGTTCTGAAACACTGTTTCTGTAGAAACCGCATGGGGACATTCGGAGCACTAAGGGGCCTATAGTGGAAAAAGGAATATCTTCAAATAAAAACCACACAGAAGCATTCTTTGAAACAGCTTTCTGTTCTGTGCATTCAACTAACAGAGTCGAAGCTTACTTTTGATAGAGTAGTTATGAAACACTCTTTCTGTAGAAACTGCAAGGGGACATTCTGACCGCTAAGGGACACAGAGAGGAAAAAGGAATAAATTCAAATAAAAACTACACAGAAGCATTCTGTGAAACTCCTTTCTGTTGTGTGCATTCAACTAACAGAGATGAAGTTTACTTTTGATAGAGCAGTTCTGAAACAATCTTTCTGTAGAAACTGCAAGTGGACATTCTGAGCGCTAAGGGTATTAAAGTGGAAAAAGGAATATCTTCAAACAAACACTACAAAGAACCATTCTGTGCAACTTCTTTCTGTTCTGTGCATTCAACTAACAGAGTTGAAGCTTAGTTTTGATTGAGCATTTCTGAAACACTCTTTGTGTAGAAACTGGAAGGGTATATTTTGAGCACTAGGGGGCCTTTAGTGGATAAAGGAATATCTTCCAATAAAAACTACACAGAAGCATTCTGTGAAACTTCTTACTGTTCTGTGCATTCAACT
>NW_026666426.1:0-1473 GCF_009828535.3 Hylobates moloch | reverse complement strand
ATTTGGATCTTACATTTGGATATATGATTATTTTTAGCCAATTATGTATATGGTGTGAGTGAGAAGTTCAACTTGCTTGTGGATATTCAATTGTCCTAGCAACATTTGTTACAAATATATTTTTTCATATTGAATTGGCTTGGCAACCTTATAAAATCATTTTATTATAAAGGTAAAGATTAATTTTTGGACATTCAATTCTACTATATTCCTTTGATCTGTACATCCAAGTTTATACTATTATTGAGCCTTTAAATTAAGTTATGATGATACTGAGTTTTTCATGGATGCCCTTTAAAATAAAGAAACTTTCCTTATAGGCTTAATTTGTTGTATACTGTTTTGAAAAATGGATTTTGGATTTCTCAGGTGCCTTTCCTGCATCTTTTGAGATGGTCATATGGCTTTTGTTTTCTATTTTATTCTTATACGGCATGACACTAATTATTTTGTATGTTGAACCAAATTTGCATTCCTGAGATAAATACCCTTGGTGATGGTGTATAATTCTTTTTACATTTGCTGATTTCTATTGCTAGCATTTTATTGAAGACATTTGCCCTTTATTTATAAAATATATTGGTCTTAATTTTTCTTTCTTGAAATGTCTTGCTTTAGTTGTAATATTAGTGTAAACTAACAGTATACATCAGGAAGTGATCTCTTCTCCACTTTTACTGTTGTTTAAGTGTTTATGAAGAGTTTGTGATAGATTGTTATTAATTATTTTCAGGCTTGGAATAGTTCACTGGTGAAGTCATCTGAACCAGCAGAGGGCGTTGACTCCTAACAACAATCACATAAACTTGGAAGAGGATCCTTCCCCAGCTGAACTTTCACTTGAGACCTCATCCTTGGCCATCATCTACATCTGGATTCATGATACAGAGAAACTATAAGAGCCACTTAGTATGTGAGAATTTATTATTCAGCAATAAATAATACACCTGACAGTAAATGCAATGTGATATCCTGGACAGAAAAATGACGTTACTTAAAAGCCTAGTAAAATATGGAAAAAGCCTATACTTCAACAAATAGTTTTGTGCCGACTATTTTTTAGGCCTCAGGGTTACATAATCTATTACATTACATGTGATTCGAAGATATATAAAGCTTTCTGTACTATCTGTCCATATTTCTGTGTATTTAAAATTATTTCAAAGAAAAAATATTTTTGAAAAAAGTATTAAATGTGAGATGAAAATAATTCCAAAGCAAAAACACAATACCTTCAGCTCAGGAGATGAAAGGGCATGTAGAGAGAGAATAGCAAAGCATCTTTCCATATCGATTTACCAACTCGAACACAGGTACACTTGCTTCAGGAAGATCCCCCCAAGTTCCAGAGACTCGTCCTCTTTCATCTTCTTCATCATATGCCACATTTTTCAGTCACCAGTTTTAGCATCTGGTGCTAACTACATAACCAGTTTTTGAAAGACAGATGCCTGTTACTCACATGTCTCAAAA
>NW_026666425.1:0-1473 GCF_009828535.3 Hylobates moloch | reverse complement strand
TGTGCCCTAATGATACAGTGTTTATAAAGTCTACGGTAGTGCACAGCAATGTCCTAGGCCTGCACAATAACTCACCACTCACCCATTGACTCACCCAGAGCAACTTCTAATTTTTTTTTTTTTCTTTGAGTTGGAGTCTTGCTCTGTCACCCAGGCTGGAGTGCAGTGGCACGATCTCAGCTCACTGCAACCTCTGCCTCCCAGGTTCAAGTGATTCTCCTGCCTCAGCCTCCTGAGTAGCTGGGATTACAGGTGCACACCACCTTCCCCAATTGATTTTTGTATTTTTAGTAGAGACGGGGTTTCACCATGTTGGTCAGGCTGGTCTCGAACTCTTGACCTCATGATCTGCCCGCCTTGGCCTCCCAAAGTGCTGGGATTACAGGCGTGAGCCACTGTGCCTGGCCGCAGCTTCTAATTCTATAAGCTCCACACGTACTGTCTTACAGAGGTGTACCATTTTTTACCTTTTGTACCATATTTTTACTGTAACTTATCTATGTTTACATACACAAATATTTACCATTGTGTTACAATTGCCTATAGTATTCAGTACAGTAAACTGCTGAACAGGTTTGTAACCTAGGAGCAATAGGTTATAACATATAGCCTAGATGTAGAGCAAGCTGTACTGTCTAGTTTCAGGTAATATAGTCTATAAGGTTCCCAACAATGATGAAGTCACTCAACGACACATTGTATCCCCATCATTCAGCAAAACATGACTGTACTTGGTGTATACACTGGTTTTATACTCACTCTTTTGAGAGTTGGTTCTTGAAATCAAGTTTAGGCCTTTCTACCGTCTCTGCCTGATCTTCTGTGCTTTCTAGATCTCTGGTTATCCCCTCTCTTGGGATGATAGAATTCATACTCCTATGAGTTCCAGTACTAATGTTCCTGGCCCCCCTTTCATCTGAGGCCCCCAAACAAAGATCATATGTTGGCACCTTGAATTATAAATACAGAAAACTGTAGTGAGACATTGCCAATTCTGTCCCCAGTCTTGGATTGGTTGCATGCAAGTGATAGAACAGGATGTATGATTCTTGATTCTAAGAGTAATAGCTTTTATTATGTACAGACATTGTCCTAAATATTTTTTATATGTGACCTCAACTAATCCTCAACAAATCTCTGAAGTTGATACCATGATTATCATGATTTTTTACATAGGGAACCTGATGTTAAAAAAGTTATGTTCCTTGCCTGCGGCCACACTACTCCCAAAAGGCACAGTGGAGTGTGAAACAAGTCTGCTTCACTCCAGAGCCAAGGCTCTTAAACACCATACCACATGCCTTGGTGATAGTGGCTAACTTTCTGAGTGTCCACAGATGCTGAACACTATGCTTTCTCTGAATGTTATCTTCACCACAGTACTTCTAATTAATTGTTACGAATATTTTCATTTTACAGAAGTCCAACAGGCACTTGGAGTTGTTATCCTGTCTCAGGTTTTTAAAATCCAGG
>NW_026666424.1:0-1473 GCF_009828535.3 Hylobates moloch | reverse complement strand
CATATATTGCCTAAATCATAACTTGATGATGCTTGGGAAAGACTCAATAGTTCAAACTTCATGAAGTTCTAATGTCTGTGTTCCAGAACACATCACATTGTTAGGAGGTAGGGAGATATGTATGTGTGCTCCCTGGGGTGGGGATTTCTAGTTACTAGACCATCTCCAGATTTAGCATTTGGCATCCTCCTGATACTTCTATGACATTAACAAGAGAGCAACAATATGATTTAACCAATGGAATAACAGATTTGCCGGCATTCACTGAAAGAGGGCAAACATTCGGTCCTTGTGACTTCAACTGACTCTTCCAAATTTTATGAATGTATCAATGTATTAGATAAACCCAGTTACAGAATGATAAAGAAAAAATGTTGGACCAAATAATGCGGCTAATTAACAGTGGTACGATTTCTAGCCCGTTGGTTTAAAATGCACTTAAAGTCCTGTTCTTGCCTTTTATTTTCTGAACTTGCCGCTTTTGCATTCTTTGAGTTCAGTTTAAAGACAATTACTTTAAGAGCATTTTAAACTCTCGGGCTAGAAATCGGACCACTGTTAATTAGCCACATTATTTGGTCTAACGTTTTTTCTTTTATCATTCTGAAACTGGGTTTATCTAATACATTGATAAATTATTTCAAAGGTACTTTTATCTTTGAAATCACTTCACTTTTACCGTGATGAATATCAGTGACTAGGAATGACCTTCAGATAGCGTTTAGCATCTGTAACCAATCTGACAATAATGTGTTCATCAGGTGCCTATGGATTAAATCATACACTGGCATATTTAAGCTGAAGGTCAGTCTGGAAAATAAATTTACTATATTGACTGAAATAGCACTCTTTGTATAGGTATTTGTCACATATTTAAGAAAAAGCTAAAAAGAATTGAAATTGTATGAGAATAACTTACGTCTTTCTTCAAACTTCAAGCCGTCTTTTGCGATACCTCATTCAGCCGAGTATTTGTGCTCTTCCTCATTCAGTGTAAGGCAGCTCTCAGTTTGCTTCGAAGGCAACATTGGAAGGTTAGAGTTCATCAGAAACATAAAATTTTAAAATGTGAGTTCCACTGAATACATTTTAATTTCTGTAGGAAAATCAAAACACCGATTTGAAGATTGCAGTATGTAATAATTATTTTAAAAGTATTTGATTAAACCTGACAGATTTTCCAGAAATGAAAAAATATCAGCTCTAAAACCAAAGCTGAATTTTAGAAAATTTGAAAATGTAAATCAGTCCTATCCATAATATAGTTTCTCTAAAACTTTATCTTGAAGAGTCATTTTAAAATAATATAGCTAATAAAAAATGTAACTGCTATCTTAATGTTCTGAAATAAGTTAAAACATTTTAAAATATGAATACTGTAGTACAAAAGAAAGAAACGGTGGGAAGGAAAAGCAGAGAAAGAAATGCCAATTCCAGTCCACAGCTTTATTTGCCAAGTTTTCTTAGAATGAA
>NW_026666423.1:0-1473 GCF_009828535.3 Hylobates moloch | reverse complement strand
ATACTGTGCTTTTCTTTATTTCTTTATATCTCTCACTGTTTCATAATTCTGGTATTTGAAATCTCATTAAGTGTTATTTGGGGATTTGCTGGGAATGTCATCTACATAGTCATGTCTCAAGTTTGTAGCATCTTTAAAACATAATAGGAGATGGAATTCACAGCAGAGTAATAAGCCTCCCGCTTTAGGCAATGTATTTGTGATTGGTATGACTTCGTTCCCAGAGGGCAGTCAGCAACACAATATTATGGCTATGTGTACAAGGAAAACAAACAAATTTTAAAAAATTTCCTTTAAAAAAAACAGTGCCCGAGCCTAACCCGTGTCATGCACAGAATCCGTTTCCACCTCTTCATATGGAAGTAGCTCTGGGTGGACATCTAGAAAGTTGGATAACTATTTATCACATATGATCTGCAAAGGAAGAGATTTATAAGAAAGTGTTAAATTTAATCCATAGGAAAGCAAAATCAAAAATCAATGAATTTTCCATTTGTACTTTTCTCTATGGGCTCTACCCTCAAGATGGCTTAAATGCATTAGAATTCGATGACTAGGCACAAGTGTTTGTTAGTGATATCAAAGCAAGGTAAACATTCCTGCTTTGTGAGTCCAAGCACAGGGACACTTGGTTTCCTTTGGAAGGATATCATAAAGACAATGTTTATGAGTAATCATTGTCTTTTCTTCTGTAGCATTCAATGGTATGTACTATAATTTAGAAACAAAAACTACTTAAAGACCACTTGCTAAGTTTCATGTATTTCAAACTCTCAGATCCTGAGTGTTTAAATATGCCTATATTTCTTCATGAAAAAAACATAATCTTTGCCAAGTTAGAAAAAGTCATATTCCCATTTTTAACTAAATGTAGTCAGAAATTTGGACAGTTTTTAGCCTTCAATACATTATGTAATTTGGGTAATAGGCTGAATAAAAGTAAGGAACTTCAGTTAAATTCAGAGAGAAGCTAGTAATTGTTTCTAAGACTCAAATGTATAGAACAGATCTCTGATATTAAGGATAAGACCCTCAAAGGTGACCCAAATTGGGTCATTGTGGGATTATTTTGGGAGGAATCATCATAGATTCTTACTGTTATAAATACAGTCAAATGTCAGATGAATATACTCCACTGAAATGTCCTGTAGGAATGATGTTGGAACCAATGTTGGTAATTTTGAAAGTCATGGAGAGGATTTCAGATGATTGAAGTCAGGCAACTATCCCAGGTTTAATAAATAAGCAAATGGTGAATTCCAAAAATGCCATATCAATGAGCCTCATATTGATCCAGAGCACAGTTTCAGGAAGGTCCATTAAATGGGTCTTTTGAGAGCATTAGGATAAAAGGCCGGCAGCAGAGATTCACGAAGAGCAATGGTGCCAAGCTTGCCTCTTGGACATTGTTATCTGACTGATAAAGGTAGGCCATAGCGGCGCACAATACGGATATTTCCAGGGTAACGCTGT
>NW_026666422.1:868-1474 GCF_009828535.3 Hylobates moloch | reverse complement strand
CTCCGAGTAGCTGGGACTACAGGCGCCCGCCACCATGCCCAGCTAATTTTTTGTATTTTTAGTAGAGACGGGGTTTCACTGTGGTCTCGATCTCCTGACCTCGTGATCCGCCTGCCTCGGCCTCCCAAAGTGCTGGGATTACAAGCGTGAGCCACCGCGCCCGGCCCACAGCAGCTTTATTCACAATAATCAAAAAGGTGGAAAATAGCCCAAATGTCCATCAATGGATCACTGGGTAAACAAAGTATGGTATTTCCATCCATACAATGGAATATTATTCAGCTATAAAAAAGAATAAAGTATTGATTCATGCTACAACTTGGATGAACCCTAAAACATGCTAAATGAAAGAAGCCAGACACAAAAGGTCAATATTGTATGATTTCACTATTATGAAACGCCTAGAATAGGCAAATTCATAGACATAGAAAGTAGATTAGAGGTTACCAAGGGTTGGTAAGAGAAGGAAATGGGGAGTTATTGTTTAATGGGAACCACATTTTTGTTTAGGGTGATGGAAATGTTTTGAAACTAATTAGAGGTAGCAGTTGTACAACATTGTGAATGCACAAAACACTCCTCAATTGTTCACTTCGAAATGGTAAA
>NW_026666422.1:0-858 GCF_009828535.3 Hylobates moloch | reverse complement strand
TTTTTGAGACGGAGTTTCGCTCTTGTTGCCCAGGCTGGAGTGCAATGGCACAATCTTGGCTCACTGCAACCTCCACCTCTCAGGTTCAAGTGATTCTCCTGCCTTAGCCTCCCGAGTAGCTGGAATTACAGGCATGTGCCACCATGCCTGGCTAATTTTTTGTATTTTTAGTAGAGACGGGGTTTCACCATGTTGGCCAGGCTGGTCTCAAACTCCTGACCTCAGGTGATCCACCCACCTCGGCCTCCCAAAGTGCTGGGATTATAAGTGTGAGCCACTGTGCCTGGTCTTCACCTCAATTTTTTAAAAAGAAAGAAAATATTTTAGCACCTTAGTTCATTGGTCTAGGCCATGACAACTGCTGATTGCCTCAAACTAAACAGGGTCTTACTGGGATGCAAATAGTGTTGGACAGCAAGCATGATGGTCAGAGTACAGGCTTTAATATCAGAACTGGGCACAACTCTCAGCCCTGCCACTGACCATCTGGGTGCCTATGGGCTAGGGATTTAGTCTCCCTGATCCTCAGTTTCCTCCTCTGTGAAATGGGGATCACTTTAGAACCTACTCATGGGGATGTCACAAAGATTAAATGATGCATGGCAAGTGTTCAAAAGGGGATACATAATATTTTTAGGGAAGTGTATAGCTGACAAGAGTTCAGTAAAGAATAGCTATTATCAAGGGCCAGGCGCGGTGGCTCACGCCTGTAATCCCAAAACTTTGGGAGGCCAAGGCAGGTGGATCACAAGGTGAGGAGATCGAGACCATCCTGGCTAACACGGTAAAACCCTGTTTCTACTAAAAATACAAAAAATTAGCTGGGCGTGGTGGCAGGCACCTGTAGGCCCAGCTACT
>NW_026666421.1:0-1474 GCF_009828535.3 Hylobates moloch | reverse complement strand
TTGGTCTTGCTGGCTTCAGGAGTGAAGCTGCAGACCTTCACGGTGAGCGTTACAGCTCATAAAGGCAGTGTAGACCCAAAGAGTGAGCAATAGCAAAGAGCTAAAGAACAAAGCTTCCACAATGTGGAAGGGGACCCTAGCGGGTTGCCACTGCTGGCTAGGGCAGCCTGCTTTTATTCTCTTATCTGGCCCCACCTACATCCTGTGATTGGTCCAGTTTACAGAGAGCCGATTGGTCTGTTTTACAGAGAGCTGATTGGTCCGTTTTGACAGGGTGCTGATTGGTGTGTTTACAATCCCTGAGCTAGACACAAAGGTTCTCCAAGTCCCCACCAGAGTAGCTAGATACAGTGTTGATTGGAGTATTCACAAAGCCTGAGCTAGACACAGAGTGCTGATTGGTGTGTTTACAAACCTTGAGCTAGATACAGAGTGCTGATTGGTGTATTTACAATCCCTTAGCTAGACATAAAGGTTCTCCAAGTCCCCACTGACTCAGGAGCCCATCTGGCTTCACCCAGTGGATCCCGCACCGGGGCCACAGGTGGAGCTGCCTGCCAGTCCCGCACCATGCGCCCATACTCCTCAGCCCTTGGGTGGTTGATGGGACTGGGTGCCATGGAGCAGGGGGTGGCACTTGTTGGGGAGCCTTGGGCCGCACAGGAGCCCACAGCGGTGGGGGGAGGCTCAGGCATGGCGGGCTGCAGGTGCCGAGCCCTGCCCCGTGGGGAAGCAGCTAAGGTCCACTGAGAAGTCGACCACAGCAGCTGCTGGCCCAGGTTCTAAGCCCCTCACTGCCCAGGCCTGCTGGCCACTCTGAGTGCGGGGCCCGCCAAGCCCACGCACTCGCCCACCAAGACCACACCACACGCAGCCCCGGTTCCTGCCCATGCCTCTCCCTCCACACCTCCCGGCAAGCTCAAGGAGCTGGCTCCAGCCTTGGCCAGCCCAGAAAGGGGCTCCCACAGTGCAGCGGTGGGCTGAAGGGCTCCTTAAGTGCCGCCAAAGTGGGAGCCCAGGCAGAGGAAGTGCCGAGAGTGAGCGACGCCTGTGAGGGCTGCCAGCATGCTGTCACCTCTCATATAGAGGCTTTCCAGAATTTCACTCAAATATTTGAACTCTCCTGGAAAGACATTAGGTTACTTTTGAATCAGAACCTGATGGCCACTGAGAAGCAGGCTGCTCTGCAAGCAGCGGAGAGATTTGGGGATGAGCTTTGTTTTGCATATAGTGTCAGAAAAGGGGGCAAATATTATCCAACCAGAAAAGAAGCAGTACCAGTGAATGACCCTAAATGGCATCCCAATGACGAAGTGGAAGGCTGGAAGTGGAAGGCTAGAAGACACTTTCAAGTGTGCGTAATGGAAGGCTTATGCAGAACTAGGACCACGCCTCTCAATTACACTAAATTGTCCATGATCAACCCGGGATTTGATGGAAATCCCACTGCCTTCCTGGAAAGGCTAAGAGAGGC
>NW_026666420.1:0-1474 GCF_009828535.3 Hylobates moloch | reverse complement strand
CTCTGCCACCTGGGACATGTGCTGAAGCCCTCCCGGGCCTCAGTGTCACATCAATAAAAGGAACAGATTGGACTCGATGTCCCCTAGAGTCATAAGGGACCCCGTTCCCTCGGGCCCAGCCCCATCCTCACTCCCCTCCCCTCCTAGGAGCCCGTGTCAGCCCAGGAGGGGAAGGGGCACAATCCTGCTGGTCCCGAGGGCCACCCGGGGCATGGCAGGTGTTCACCCTGGCAGGTGCGCTCGTCGGTGAGTAGCTTGTAGCCCTTCCGGCAGCCGCACTCGAAGCTGCCCACGGTGTTGCGGCAGAAGTGGTCGCAGCCTCCGTTGCTGGCCAGGCACTCGTTGATGTCTGTGGGAGCCAAGGGGGATGGAGGAGTGAGAGCCAGGAGAATCAGCTTGTGTGACCAGCAAGGGGACAACAGGCTAGCGGCGGGGGATGACACTGCCCTGACTTGCCTGGTGCCCACTTCCCAGGCTGCCTTCTGGCTCCCCAGCTGTGCAGAGGGTTGGGGGCCCTGTCTCGCACGGGTCAGGGTTGGGGCTGGGTTGTACCAGGAAGGGCCAGCCCCCCAAGCTTCGTCACTTCCCCTGAGACTTGGCAAGCCTGGGATGTGAGACATTGAGTAGAGAGTAACTGATGCCTGCTGTGCCCGGCAAGAAAGCAGGGATGGCGACTCTCCCATGTCCTCTCATCTGCAGGTTCAGGGAGGCCGCCTGGCCAGCAGAGAAGCTGGAGCAGGCAGGCACCACTTCTGGTGACCTCCGCAAGCTCCTGGACCCCTGAGCCTTAGCCTCCTGCCTGCAGAGCGAGGACAGGAAGTGCACCCACTTTGAAGGACATCACGAGGACTAGGTGACAAAACATTTCCACTGTGCCGGTGCTTGGTCAGCGCTCAAGAAACCTTTTTCAAAAAGTAGGCATTTTTGCCTCTGTTTGAGGAGTAGACTGAAGCTTAGAGAGGGAAAGCACCTGCTTCAAGAGGCTTCAGAAGGTAAGTGGGAAGCTGGGCTATGCAGCGGGCCTGACGCTCCCCTCTTTCCCAGCCTGACTCCCTGCCTGTTTGTTTGAGCTGCTTCTTCGCTTGGCAGTAAATGAGTTGTGGTATGCTCCGAAGGTTGCCTGGCCCAATCCCATGTAATAAATGATGCCATCCCGAGCAACTCTGCCTGTCAGCCTCTGCTTGCACCCCTCCAGCGACGGAACTTTCTCCCTCCCAGCATGGCCTGCTGGCCAAAGACTCACAGATGTCTTCCTCACCGTAAACACAGCACTGACCCTTGTGAGCCCCCATGCTCCTGCCCTGACTTGCCTGGTGCCCACTTCCCAGGCTGGCTGCTGGCTCCCCAGCTGTGCAGAGGATTGGGGGCCCTGTCTCACACGGGTCCTGCCCCCTTGTTGGGCCCATCTGGGCTTTGCCCTTAGGCCCTGGGCCAGCCTGGCATTCTGTGCCGTTAGAGGTCCCTGTCCCCAAGG
>NW_026666419.1:0-1474 GCF_009828535.3 Hylobates moloch | reverse complement strand
TCCCAAGTAAATGGACACAATAGTTGCTACCTTGTGAAAGATTCATGCATTTACCAGGTAGCATCAGTGTTCAGTTTCAGTCGTTGGCCATTCTGCAGTTGGACTGTGAGGGAGTGTTGGGGTGGGGGGTGGTGTGTGTGTGCAGCACTTAACTGCATGCAGAAAGGAAAAGATACTTTTGATAACGGAGAGGCAGCTTTTCTCTGCTTTTGTGTCAAAAGGGAAGAAGGGAGTTTGGAGAGGGAAACGAATTCTGTTCAATATTAAGCTTTCTTCCTCAAAATCAGAGGTACATAGAATGTGTAATAATTTACAGAATTTCTAGACTGAAACTATCTGATTTTTAAAAATTATTTTTATTTTTTCAGGTTGAGACTGAGCTAAAGTTAATCTGTGATGACGTACTGGATGTACTGGACAAGCACCTCATTCCAGCAGCTACCACTGGCAAGTCCAAGGTTTTCTACTATGAAATGTAGGTTCTATACTAACAATTAACAAGTGTACTTCAATAATTTTAAACACTCTCAGGAATAAATGGCTTTCTTTTTTTTTTGACATTTCATATTATTTTCCTTATTAAATATAAGGAAAAATCCCACAGAAATTAACTGAGGAGCCTCTAACTGTCAACAAAATTGTCACTTGATAGACTAGAATTAAACAAGCAAATGGTTCCAAGAAATGGCACAAGTGTATTAATCATAAAATAAAATTTCTACATGAAACATTCAGCCAGCACTGTAAAATGTGTGGCCGTTTGGGGGAGGGGAATGAGATAGTTCCCATGAAAGCAAAAGAATATAAATAAGTAAAGCAAAAGCTAATGCATTTTTATAATAGCCTGACCATCTTTTTATTCCAACATCAACTATCCTTCTAACATTAAACAATTATTTGTAAATAAAAGTTGGAAACCTACATAGAAGAAAGTCATGATTCTAAAAAGGCCAACTTTTAATCTTACATTTTCCTTTCTAGTATAGAACCTACATTTCATAACAGAAAACCTTGGACTTGCCAGTGGTAGCTGCTGGAATGAGATGTTTGTCCAATGCATTCAGAACGTCACCACAGATTAACTTTAGCTCAGTCTCAACCTGAAAAAATAAAAATATATTTTAAAAAATCAGATTGTTTCAGTCTAGAAATTCTGTAAGTTATTACACATTCTATCTACCTCTGGTTTTGTGGAAGAGAGCTTAGTATTACAGAGAATTCGTTTCCCTCTCCAAACTCCTTCCCTTTTGACACAAAAGCGGAGAAAAGCTGCCTCTCAGCTATCAAAAGTATCTTTTCTTTCCTGTATGCAATTAAATGCTAGACACACACCACCCCCCACCCCAGCACCGCCTCACAGTCCAACTGCAGAATCACCAGTGACTGAAACTAAACACTGATGCTACTTGGTAAATGCTGGTCAATTACATGAATCTTTCACAAGGTAGCAACTATTGTGTCCATTTACTTGGGA